>NC_137010.1:61065082-61117582 GCF_032717465.1 Coenobita brevimanus | reverse complement strand
CAAGTAATGTATACCGTTATAATAATTCTCTTCCTCTCTCTCTCTCCCTCTGTATGTGTGTGTGTGTGTGTGTGTGTGTGTGTGTGTGTGTGTGTGTGTGTGTGTGTGTGTGTGTGTGTGTGTGTGTGTGTGTGTGTGTGTGTGTGTGTGTGTGTGTGTGTGTGTGTGTGTGTGTGTTTCAAGTAAAAGCCAGAGAGAGAGAGAGACAGAGACAGACAGACAGATTACAAGAGTATTTCCTCAGCATCAAACAACGTCCCTTTCTCACAGTCCTACCCAACACAGAGAGAGAGAGAGAGAGAGAGAGAGAGAGAGACTCATTAATCTAGCCTCCAGCCCACCATCAATTTTTCCATCGCCCAAGACATAATGATGTAAGATGAGGAGGGAAGGAAGGTGCTGGATTATTTTTTATTTTTTTATTTTTTCTTATCGAAGAGAGTGTTGCTGGAGAGGGACGCCTTCGTGGGGTGGCACTAATAAAGCCTGGCGGTGAAGCTGTGTGGATATACAATAGTGCTCGCAACTTTCTCCCGATCTCCCAAAGCAGGATGGTGAACTGCAGGAAAGAGAGAACTTCAGCCTGCAGTCCACAGGGTTCAGTCACAGGAGCCTGGGGTGGCAGCTAAATAAATCATTATATTCAGTGCTGGGATTACTTCTCCTAGCAACATGGTTCGAAACATTCCCCGCTGAACTCCTTTTGTACAGTTTCCGACATAATCTTGATCCACCTCAGCCGATACACACCAAGCAGTAAGTCATGTATTCGAAACCTATTTAGACGGCCATTCGAATTTGAGCATCTGTGAAGAATATCATAAAAGTATTTCAATCCCGTTTGACTATTCAGTGCACTGACATCACTGGTTGCAATTGTTGCAAAGCGCTGTACTGATGTGGGTGTGCTGGAGTGTGTTACGAGATGTGCCCATGGATGGCATGAACAAGTCGAGAATGGAAAATGTAAAATACTTCGAGAATGTAAGTAAGTGGGGTGGACAGCGAGGAGGAGACGAAGGATGAAGTGGAGGGACGGGGTGGAGAGGCACAGGCAATAAATGAAGGTGGTGTAAAATGGAGGAGGACAGGGTGACGTGAAGGCGATTTATTTGTGGCCACCACCTCAGGGTTATGTGGCTATAAATCATGTGTGTGTGAGTGTGTGTGTGTGTGTGTATATATATATATATACAGAGAGAGAGAGAGAGAGAGAGAGAGAGAGAGAGAGAGAGAGACGGGGAAATATATACAAGAAAGAATTCTCAGAATTGTTGGTGGGGGGATAAACCGTCTGAACTACAAACCGCTGCAAGCCTTGAAGCTCTTAGGAAGCACTTTTGCCCAGCCTGGACATGAGCTCAATGTTGGCCTTTTGTTCAGACTGGGACATCACGACGAACAGCTCTGACACCCCCTCACTCCAGCACTAGTTGTCACTGATGTAGTTTTATCTGCTACAGGTTCAGGCACATACGCAACACAGCTGCATCTGACACATTTCCTCGCGGCGTTACCAACATACAGTTGGCCTATCACCCAGCAATTTAGGGAACCATCTGATGCTTCCTCACAGACAGACAGAATTACCGAATGAATTATTTTCTGAAGAAATCAAAAAGAAATGATAAAACAACTACGCTTAACCACTTCAGACCGAGGAAATCTCTCTCTCTCTCTCTCTCTCTCTCTCTCTCTCTCTCTCTCTCTCGTCTGGTTGCGGCAGAGATGATCTGATACCTCTTAGGGGACACGTCTTGCAGGTAAGAGGGTTAATGAAGGCTACATCTAACCTCTCCAGTTCAAAGTCTCTCTTACAAACTCCTCTACACAGTGCAGGAATCAAATATAAATACGCCATCAAACTAAAAAGGTTAGCCTGCTCGCCGACTGACAAACGCCACTGAATCCACTGGTGGCCAATTCACTGGATGGCGTACCCAAATGAACCTTGAAAATCAATAGGCCTGACTCTTACCCTATCAGTATAGTGTTTATGACGGTGGATGATGAAAGGCGGCCCGGTTATCAAGATTCAGCTTCCACACGATGAAGTGCATGTGGGGAATGAGGGAGTTGTTGAACACTCGACCCCGCCAATCAAAACACCACATAATCTACATCATGCAACCATATTTCACCATTATTTTCTGTTTCACCTACTGTGCCCTCATGGCCAAACCTACATACTACCCACTCGATTAAAAACAAAAAATGTCAAAGGACTTACAACCTAAACAGCACACACACACACACACACACACACACACACACACACACACACAGGTGGCGCGGTCGATAAAGCACTCGCCTCCCCATTTTATGTACCGCGAGGTCAAGTCCCACTCTGAGTGCTCTAGTGGTGTGGGGGAGATGAGTTTTCCCCTGACAAATTATATTAAGGTGTGTTATGGTGGAAGACCCGCAAAAAATCGAATCTCGACGGGGTAATGATTAGACGGTCTGTCCCCTTGTACCTACGCCTCACTTCAGCCTCCGTGAGGATTGGTAGTACAGTATGTCTGCGCCCCTCAGGAACAACCAGGGTCAGCTTGTTGACCCTCTTAGATTAGGATACTACAGATCTGTGTATATTCAGACACTGAAGGCAGTGAATTAATAAATCGAAATTAATAATAATAATAATAATAATAATAATATTATTATTATTATTATTATTACTGGATTATTATTTTCAATATCATTATTATTATTATTATTACACAACATTATTAGTAGTAGTATTACACACACACACACACAGATTGTTGCTGTTATTGCTGATTAACTTTAGTGTCTGGCCAAGCAGACCCATAAACCACATGCAAGCAACCACCCATACAGGGCCGACCCGTGCAGTGAATTTATGTTAAACTTTGTTTGCGGTTAAAGGCAGAGGAAATTGTGGATGTTTGGTTCCTGGGTGGATGTCACATTTGCGTCTCTCCACACAGTAACAGCAGCACCACAGCAGGCTTCACTTCACTCCAATGATTTAGTTTTATGGTCACCACCCACCGCTGTAAATGGTTTCCTGGGTAACAGAAAAGCATTGGGCTTGTCACTCTGCGTACAGCCACCTCAAGTGGAAAGTAAAGAAATAAAAGTCACGAGAATAAATGGGAGAAGTAGGAAGAGAGAAGGACAGAGAGATCTAGAATTATAAAGGTGAAGGAAGAAGCAGGCAGCAATACTACAAGTTGTCTCGACGAGCCACCACTAAAAGAGTAAATAAGATATACAAATGTGAAGAGTAAGACGATAAAAGCCAAAGAGGTAACTGAGAGAGAGAGAGAGAGAGAGAGAGAGAGACTCCAAGAATTCTTCCCCACAAACTCACAATCTCATCTTAAATATTTAGTTTCTCGAAAAAGATAAAAACTTCTCAACTGCAAAAATGAAATATTTAGACAACAAAGACTTCCCCTTAGACCCTCGCATGTGGTATTCTTGGCACAAAGGCCGGGAACTCTCTCTCTCTCTCTCTCTCTCTCCCTCTCTCTCTCTCTCCCAGGTCATAGCGAACACTGCCACTGAATGTCCACCCACCCTTTCTCTCTCTCTCTCTCTCTCCCTTTCTCTCTCTCTCCCTTTCTCTCTCTCTCTCTCTCTCTCTCTACTGAATTTATTTGTCAGGATCCAGTGTTGTCCCCTAATATATGCGACTAATTTCAGGTTTTATCTGGACTGTAACTTACCATATTTAAAGCCTTATTTGGGCTGCAGTTACGCGTATTTTGGTCCTTATTTATGAAGTGATTTTACGTGCTGTGTGCCGTGCCAGATTTACGTATTTCATTCCTAATTATTCTGTGTTCCTATGTACTGTTCCACCGCATCTACGTCACACTTCTGGCATGTTCGTCGCTTTCCTCCCTGACGCATCATATCTAGATGCATAATTTTAAGGGTAAAAAAAATAGATACCAAACCGCAATGAGCTTTCGATTATACCCAGCACAGGAAGGTCGTGAGGAGCAAATGTGTAGCAAAATCGTCAGTGTGTCTCCATCCCACGGACCATTCCCACACCTTGTATACCTAATCGACGTTGCCTGATTTCGAGGTGCAGTTATGAGGTATGAATGAGTCACCTTGGTTAATATAGTTCGCTCACCTTATCCTGGCCCAGAGATTTGTCCTTTTGCAGCTTGTATCACGTAGCTCAGTGGCGAAAGAAGACAGTAATACGGCCCCTACATCTGTTCCGTAGCACTTCCTCGTGACTAGCACCATATTTTAGCGTTGGTCCTTTGTTACAGAGCGGCATTCAAAGTGGAGAGATGGCAATTTTAGACCAAGTTAATGTGAATATGGTATGGTCATATCGAACAACCAGAGAGACTACACTTGGCCATTAAATGAGGTGAAAGGTATTAGAGATCTTCGTCACGTAAGAAAAAAAAACCGCATTACTGTACACTAGATCTAGCTGAACAAAACAACCTTACAAGTAAGACAATAATGTGACTTAAATATTCCCTACGAAAATATCCCAGGAACGTCTGAGCTCAGGTGAACATCATACCTTACACCTGGGGCTTCAGACACGTTGAACTGCTTGCACGTTCGTCTACCACTCGCCTCGACCTGGATTCAGAACACTCGGGGATGGACACTGAAGAGGTTGTCAGGAGGATGCGTTGGTATGTCGTTATATTGTGAACTGGTATGTCCACCTCCTGTCCCAAACCTTAATCCCTCCACAACCATCACATATATATCTTTCATTTTACTCAAGCTACCCACAGACGGTTTTAATAAGGTTAGGAAGAATCTCTCTCTCTCTCTCTCTCTCTCTCTCTCTCTCTCTCTCTCTCTCCAGTTCGAAAAATCTGTCCTTCGGTTAATTAAATGGACATGAGACAGCCTAAAACACGTCACAGGATACACACACACACACACACACACACACACACACACACACACACACACACACACACACACACACACAATCCACGTGAATGTCCCCTCCTACACTTTAAAGGCCTCACACAATCGAAAGGTCCCGGGTTCGATTCCCTGGCCGCCCACATGACCTTTAGGCAAGACCTGTTTTTCCCCTCGCCTGTTTGTACC
This sequence comes from Coenobita brevimanus, assembly GCF_032717465.1. NCBI lineage: Eukaryota > Metazoa > Arthropoda > Malacostraca > Decapoda > Coenobitidae > Coenobita > Coenobita brevimanus. The sequence continues at coordinate 61,112,503 of NC_137010.1, read as the reverse complement.
TAGAACTGGATTAGGGATCTGGATGGTAAACTCGACGACAACACGTTCGTAATCTGCGGGGATGATTGAACAAAAACTGATTGTCTGCTTTAATAACCCTCGCGAAGTCTATCTATCTATCTATCTATTGCCAGACGCCTTAATCCCATACGGGGTGATCACAAACAAATCGCCTCCACGTCACCCTGCCCCCAGCCGTTTCACCGTGAAGTCGATAGGTATAAATTTAACTCTGCCATTCTGATTTTTTGGCCTCCCAGACCTATACACAAGCACGTAGGTTGGGTAGGGATGGGTCAACTCTCCAGACGCAACCAAAAATGTATTGTTTCGCTGCCCTACTGATCACTGGAAGCTCAACACACACACACACACACACACACACACACACACACACACACACACACACACACAGATTAATACCTACGACTCTTTTAGGTAAACAATCAGGCTTCTGCTTCTCTCAATTTTCCGATTAAATTTGAGCCTAACATAATATTTAAAACCAGCTTATGTGTATTCATGAGTAGCCTGGTCTCCAAATGCAAAAAAATAAATGAATAAATGAATAAAAAAGGCATTCATACATTCATACACTCACGTCTCTTCTAACCTCACTTACCTTCATCCAATCTTTTTTATTTCATTTTTCACACAAATGCTGCGGTTCATTAATTCTTGCTCATTCTTCATCCTCTTTAAAATGCAGTAATCTTTAAGCGCACCTCTCTCTCTCTCTCTCTCTCTCTCTCTCTCTCTCTCTCTCAATCTACCCACCAAGCCATCGATCCATCAAATATCTATATATCTATCCATCTGGCGTCTGCATTTAAGCTCCCAGGAAAACCAGCTGCACCCCATCTCTCTCTCTCTCTCTCTCTCTCTCTCTCTCTCTCTCTCTCTTACCACTTCCCAGAACCAGGCACCAGGGATTAGCAGAGGTAGGCAGGCCATAATTCTTCCTTTATCGTGGTGAGAAGCAAAAAGAAGTGTAATTGCTGAGTAAATATATGTGCTGGGTGGATGAGAGAGAGAGAGAGAGAGAGAGAGAGAGAGAGAGAGAGAGAGAGAGACAGAGAGAGACTGTGACTCGATACAAAACAGGCACACTGGAAAATAAGAAATCTGGCGAAGCGTGAAACACAAATTCACAGGGAGAGAGAGAGAGAGAGAGAGAGAGGTCGCTGTCCTTTATATAACACACCCAACTCTGGACACATGCCAGTTAGCCCGTTTCCGATACCCAGTAAGGTAAATACGATACGTCGGATGATACGTCCCAGCCTTTACACAACACCTATACTCTGCTCAATTTGACTAGGCTCAAAATGGCGCTAGTCACGAAGAAGTGCTGTGGGAAGGATGCATGGTTGTAACTTTTTCTTATAAACACTGTTGTCTCTCTCTCTTGACAGCTCAGACATGAGATTTACTCTAGATTATGATGCTAGTCACGAAGAAGTGCTGTGGGAAGGATGCATGGCCGTAGTTCTGTGTTCTTAAAATTACAATCCCTCTTGAATGCTGAGTTAGAAGAGATTAGCAATATATTATGGCGCTAGTCACGAAGAAGTGCTGTAGGAAGGATGCATGGCCTTAGCTTTGTCTTATTAAAATCACTCTCACTCTTGAGTGCTGAGTTTGAAGAGATTAACACGAGATTATGGCGCTAGTCACGAAGAAGTGCTGTGGGAAGGATGCAGGGCCGAAGCATTGTCTTATTCTGCAACTGAGCTACGAGATAGAGGCTGCAACAGGACGAAAATCTCCGTCTATATTAATGTTACTCCAACTGGGCCTAAAAAAGAAAACATCTCCCCATCATAAATGTAACAGATTAACACTATCAAACGATGTTAGTCATGAAGAAGTGCTACTGAAAAGATGGAGAGACGTAGTACTGTCTGATTCTGCAACTGAGGTACAAATGTTAAAATGAAGTATAGTTTAAGTGAATGATTCTTAGTTACTAATACCTACCCTATATGCTAAGAATACACCACTAAAGTACTAAAGATATGCGGTATACTACTGGCTGAGGTGATTTGAGTGACATAACGTTGAAGACAGATGCAAGACCAGTGAAATATCCTCGTTTTACTGCAACCTGGCCTAAAATTGCAGTTTCTCCATCACGAATGCTGAGTTTTAACAATGGATTAACACTGGAATACGATGCCAGTCACGATGCACTATCTGAAGGATGTATAGCCATAACATTGTATTTTTCTGACAATGAGCTACGTGAAACAAGCTGCAATAGGAAAATAATTTGGGCCAAGTTAAAGTAAAAAGAGTATAGAGAATGCTGTGACTAATCTTACAACCCCAGATGATCCACACTATATCTGGAGTCGGAATAGCGATCACATAATCCTTAACTCACTGCTAAATCCATTCGAAATATCTCTACCATGTCGATGTGTATGTGTGAGTATTGCAGTGTTGTAACTCTCTCTCTCTCTCTCTCTCTCTCTCTCTCTCTCTCTCTCTCTCTCTCATACATCCTACCACACCACCCTTCACACACACACACACACACACACACACACACACACACACACACACACACAGCCTGGCCGGAACCTCAATGGAGCTGTCACTCTCTGTGTCAATCACCACACCACGTACAAGCTAGACTGTCACCGACCCATTTGAGAGAGAGAGAGAGAGAGAGAGAGAGAGAGAGAGAGAGAGAGAGAGAGAGAGAGAGAATAGCAAAAACGATATATCTAGGTAGAAAGGGACGAACAGAATGTGTGTGTGTGTGTGTGTGTGTGTGTGTGTGTGTGTGTGTGTGTGTGTGTGTGTGTGTGTGTGTGTGTGTGTGTGTGTGAGAGAGAGAGAGAGAGAGAAGAAAAACCTGGAGTGAAAAAGAACGTCTGAAAAACCGGGCCAAGCCAAACATAGAGAATAAATACTTCAGTCCCCCTCACTCAGCTCTATAACATATTTCCCAACAGTCAACAGCGGTGCGCCTCTTGACTTGATTACTTGGGAGAGAGAGAGAGAGGAGGCGGGGGTGGGGGAGAGCGTTACGAGGACAAATAGCACCTCAAAATGTCTTTAGACCCGAAATTACCATGAATGACACCGCCTGGCACACGTTGCTACCGTAAAATATACGTGGCAAAGATGAAAGGCTCTCAGCTTTCACCATATCCGTCCACCATACAAGCAGGGAAATGAAACTACACCTGAACCGGGGGAAGGCTGGGCGTCTACCACTAAACGAGGCGTAATTAACCTTGTCCAAGTGTTTACTGAAGTGTTCAATCGAGGAAGTGTCAACTGCTTCTTCTTACACCTCTGCATCAGGGTGTAAGCGCTTCAGGGCACACTTCCACCCGTGATTCATCAGCGCTTTGGTGTTAAATGAAATATGTGGTGGTAGGTGATGTTTTAAAATCTCTGAAGGATTTTCATCTCATTTAGCTGTCCGCACGAACGTCTCGTCCGCAATGAAAAGAGATCCCAAACCTGGTGACTTCTCTGCTATCCCTTGTGTCTACTGGATGGGATGTGTTTTGTCGTCCGATCGTAGACTCCTTCGTCCCTAGCGATATCATTCTTCACAGCTGGCCACCACAACAGCACACCATATTCCAGACGCGGCCTTACAAGGGAACTGAGTGGAGAGAGAGATATCTCATTTGTGTCGAAACTGCCCCTTTATATAATCAAGTAGTCTCTGTGCATTTTTCTCTACTTCAGTGCACTCCCTGATGGGCTGGAGGACATTTGCTTAGTACACTTACGTCCTTCTCCAAGAATTGTTGATTGCAGCGCCTATTAAAGAGTACCTGGGTCTTCGATCTGCCATGAGAGAGAGAGAGAGAGAGAGAGAGAGAGAGACAGACAGACAGACAGACAGACAGACAGACAGAGACAGAGAGGAGAGAGAGAGAGAGAGAGAGAAATATTACAGTGCGCGACAAATCGCTCGTAGGACAGAAAGTCATCCTGCGTGTAGTTACAATGAACTAACGAGAGAGAGAGAGAGAGAGAGAGAGAGAAATCCACAAACTAGAGAACACCACACATTACCACCTACACAGCACCTGTAATACCGCATCGCTCAACCTAAATGCAAAAACCTGTAAAAATAAAATAGACATGCACCAGGGTTTTGGGCAGATTAAGCAGCATGTGTGATGAAAGGAAATGGGTGTATGTTAGGGTGGAAAGGCGTTTACTGAAGTATTAGTGAACTGTTTCCATGGTTACAAAAATTATGTATTAACAGCAAGGAAAAAGAAATAATGATGAAAGGGATGTTAATAATAATCTATACTATAATGATCCGATTTCTGTATGTTTATTGGTACCGTAACAAAAACAGGCGAATGAAGCGCAATTTTTTCTCGAGAACGGTACCGTTAAAATGCTCTAACTTGAAAAATAAAACCATTTCCAGTCCAATCGGGCCACCGGTTCCCGAGTCATGGCTCATTTCTGGCCTTTGGTTTAGAGTGGAGGGGATGGATTCGTTCCAGGTCCGGCACTGAAATCACCAGCATGACAGAAGAGAGAGGAGTGACGTATTTGTTGTATTATCATTCTCTGGCCTCTCCTTCCTTCCCCTTATACTTCTAAAATTAGATAGTATAATGGTACAGTATAATTTAGTATAACAGCAAACACTACTATCCTCTCTCTCTCTCTCTCTCTCCTCAACTGGTGCCCCAGCAGGATAAAAATAAGGTGAAATTCCTCGTTCCGTCTCGCTCACGGCATGGGTAATTCAAATTTCTGTTACCTTCTGAGTTAAGATAGGAAGGAACCTGACACTGAGCGCAGCCCGCCGAAGACGGCCTTTAAACGAGTAATAATAATAATAATAATAATAATAATAATAATAACAACAATACTACCGCTATTACTACTACTACTACTACAACCAATAAAAATAATAATAATAATAATAACTACAAACTACCACCCCTGCTAATTTTCTCGTTATGAACTATGAAAATCAGTATCGTGAATACACTAATCGACACTTATGGCTTTATTTTTTAATGCAAAAATTGAAAGAGCCAATGACGGCAAGGTCGCATCAAAACTGCCGCCCTTCCCAAGAAAAAGCGAACAAAAAGAGCGAAAAAAAAATCGTTCGCTTCGAGCTGCCTGGACACATTTCCTTTAAAAGTCTGGAAGTTGCTGGCAGTGGGAAATACAGATTGAGGAAGACAGTCTAAGTTAGCTAGAGTATTTCACCTTCACTTGTCCCTGATTTCCATCCTTTTGAAGCCTATTTCCCGTAGCTCAGTGTCAGGAAAAGACAATACTGCAACTCTACATAATTTCCACTGAACCTCTTCGTGACTAGCATATTATTCTAACGTTAATGTATTGCAACAACGCAGTATTTAAGATGGAGAGAAAGCAATTTTAGGCCATGTTAAAGGAGAATTGCTCCATACATGAAGCACAGAGTACAAGTCACAGATTATTTCCAAAGCTGACTGCTACGGATTATCCACACTTAGCACTGAAACCAATAAAGAAAGAATCAATAAAGGCGAATAAGGGTGATAATATTTCATTCGCCGACTGTACCTCGCAAAATACATAGGCCTATATAAAAAAAAATGAACAAAAATTGCCTTCATGTTCAGCTGGATGTGTCATGAAAGGATGATGGTGTAGGATGGACAGACGCTCGCTGGGGTATTATGGCAAGTTTGATTTCACCTGACGGAACCGGGCCACTCCCTTAATTTGTAACCTAAGTCATAGTTCCATGATATTTAATAAGCCATAGTAGGAATGGATCGCTTTGGTTACTGTACCGATTTTACTTTAACCTGACCTAAAATTGTCATCTCTCAACCTTGAAATCTGAGTCGGCTTTCTCTTAACGATTTAGTTTTCAATGCGGCTGGCTACTTTCGTTCTGGGCGTTATGAATGCAGAGTATGGTGATATTAGACTGACTTAAGCAACACAGACGAGGATGGCAAGGTGTAACAGGCAAAATGAGTCGCTTAGGAAGAGGTGTTGGGAAGCTCCGGACCCTGAAAAGAGAATAACACCTGACCGTACTTTTGTATTTTTCTGCCTGTGAGCTACGGGAAATAAGCTGTAAAGGGGCAAATATCAGAGTCAAGTCAGAGTGAAAGTGTAATAGCTGAGTCGACCCTCCAGCCCACCTGAACCCGGCCATCAACAGTGCTATAAAGGGTAGAGGATCTTTGTCAGGTTAAAAGAAACATCCTCTAATGAACTGTTTCCATGGTTACCGACGCATCTCACCTATCTATGACCTTGATGCACGACCTAAAGGGAGATTACAGCTCTCTCTCTCTCTCTCTCTCTCTCTCTCTCTCTCTCTCTCGGTAACTATATGGTGGTTAAAGGAGGATAAAATGAAAACAGGACCGTATTGTGGGAGTTAATATTGGGTGTTGACGTTATTTTCATGGGTGGTGGAGGTGAGGGACGCCTTCACGTGGTGGTACAGATATGATCACTTATATTACTGTCCCTCAACTCCCTCCCTATCCCCCACACGGAGGATGGTGGACTGCACGAGGATGGAACTTCAGCCTGTAGTCCACTGGGTTCACGTTTCAGATGAACCTGGGGCAACAGCTACAACAACAACAACAACAACAAGATCTACTACTACTACTACGACCACTACTATTATTTCTACCATTACTGCTACTACTACTATTTCAACTACTATTACTACTACTACCACTACTATTATTTCTACTACTACTACTACTACTACTACTGCTGCAACCACTACTACCACTACTCATTTCTACTGCTTCTACTACTACCACTACTACTACTACTACTACTACTATTACTACCTACTACTATTACTACCTACTACTATTTCTACTACTACTACTACTTCTACTACTACTACTACTACTACTACTACTGCTGCTGCTGCTGCTGCAACTACTACTACTACTACTACTACTACCAACACAACAACCACCACTACTAAGCTGCTCGTATTACTACTACTACTACTAATAGTAATAATAATAATAAGAAGAAGAAGAAGAAGAAGAAATTACAGCTACAGTACTTCTACCACCACCACTACTACGGGTGTCTTCGAAGCAGGTAAAATCGTGTGACGGTACAGCAGCACATTACACACCCAGTCAATACCGGTATACTTTCGGTGCTGACTCGTTCACGTTTCTCTGACTCACTCTCAGGAAAATAAATATCACCCAGGAAAAATTATCAGTATCACTCTTATCACTCTCATGTTCTTGTATATCACTCTGTTGAACAAAATCGTCTGGTCTGAGCTGGAACAGAACACGAAAGCTGCAAGATTGAAGAGAGTATTAAAGGAGAATTGCAATATTTTTCAGGGAGTGTCTTTTAAGATGAGTAAGATCGTCTGGAAGGAATAAGAGTACAATAGGTATGGCAATTACACCACAAAGACTCTCTGTCTGTCTGTCTGTCTCTGTCTCTCTCTCTCTCTCTCTCTCTCTCTCTCTCTCTCTCTCTCTCTCTCTCTGTTTGAATTCACTGCGGTATCCTTGGTCTATCCTCTTTACTGTCCCCTAACACACACACACACACACACACACACACACACACACACACACACACACAAAGCTGCTTTTCATAATGTCACGAATCAATTCGCGACATTTCCTTTTTGTGAGAAGCCACGAACTATTAGTGGAAAACTCACTGTGTATCGCTCAGTTAACCGTTTCTCTCTCCATTCCGGGGTATACTTTTCAAATAATTCGTCACCGTTTTCAAAAAGTGACCGATTTAATGCACGTCACTAAGTGCGCTACTGAGCGATACAATTATTTCTTTATCGTTTGCCTCTGCTTCATTCAACCGTTAGCCACGCCTTCTTCCGGTGGCCTGTGCGTCCTGCTTAGGCATTATTTGAATTCAGTCTTGTGTTTGCTGTGGCAGAGGAAGGTGCTGTGCTCCAAGAAGTGTGAGAGGTCGCTAGCACCCAGGCTCCACTGAGACAGTTATCCAGTCCTCCCACCTTAGTGGTGATACATAGTATTCATCGACTGGTATTTCTTTTGTGTATTTTGTAGTTTTAAGAGCTTAGTTAAGGTGTTTTTCCCTAGGCGTAAGTATTTAGCTTCTGTGTGAGTGAGCGAGTGCGTCTCATTTAATTTGATTTGAAATGTAATGTTAAATTTATTTTTGTGATTAATAAATTTAACAGTTCTATTTCTTGAGCTTAATGTAGAGTAAAAATCTTGTTTCATTTCTCCATAATTAAGCTTATTTTCCATACAGCTCCTAGCTTGCATAAACATTTACTATTCATAACTGGTACTTAGACCAGTCTTGTTGTATTAACTTAAAATCCGTTGTGCCAGGAGTTAATGCATCAGCAAGAACCTGATGTTATTATTATTAGTATTAGTTATTTATTGTCAGGGGTGATGTAACTTTCTCCAGAGGCTAACAGTACAGTAATTCAGCAATTGTGAGTAATTAGTCTCTGCTGTGTACTGTTGAGAAAGTTTATAAATTCTCGTTCTTAGAGAATCGTGCACAAGCCAGCGTAAAGTAATCGTTGCTTGATGTAGCAAGACAATCATTGTCTCTGCTCTTCAATATTATTGAATATTATTATCAATTTAAATAATATTTAACCATTTATATCAAAATTACCGTGATATTTTAAAAACCCCCGTGACAATTGGCGACCTCATTCCAGGATATTAACTCCTAGCTCTAAAGCTATTCACGAGATAGTGCTCACTCATTCATATTTAGGTATTTATTATTAAAGTTTATAGGCACAAGTTTACTGGTGTTTACCCTTAATTTAGCAAGTGAATTTTGCTTTATTAATCAATAGAATACTTAACTCTAGTTTATTTTTGGTAACGCCAGACAGTTTTATTCGCTTCTGGGAAGTCGCCGTACCCATTGTGTTTATTATTGAGTCTTCCCAGTCATTTACATTTTTTATTTATTCTTTGCCAGTTAACTGGATAAGACTGGTCACCACTAGCTTGTGTCTGTACTCTTTACTTGTGTTTATTAGTATTCGTCGCTAAGCAGTCAGTACTCAATTTCGGTTTTACTTAGTAAATTGAGCTAGCATCATGGCTACAGCTGTATATGTACAGGAAGCCAAAGATATTGGTCTCACAGACCCAGAGAAAATACAGAGTTACGTTCTCTCACGGTTCAATTACGAGCAAGAACGTGAGAAAGATGCTCGTGAAGAGCGTAGGATTTAGCGCGAATGCGAGCGAGAACAGCGCGAATACGAGCGAGAACAGCGTGAGGAACGTGAAAGAGAGCGTGCTTATGAACAAGAGCAGCGTGAGAAACAGCGCGAATACGAGCAGAAACAACGCGAGCTCGAGTTAGAAAAAGAGCGAGAACAGCGCGAATACGAGCAGAAACAACGCGAGCTCGAGTTAGAAAAAGAGCGAGAACAGCGCGAATACGAGCGTGAACAACGCGAGCGAGAACGAGAACATGAACGTGCCGAACGTGAGGCACGAGAAAAACATGAACTTGAAATGATGAAGCTCAAGCGAGATTCCTTGGCTTCAGACACGTCTGGTGCAGTTGGTCAAAGCTCCACGAGCGTTCCCCCTGCACATGTCCTGGCGACCCCACGCATCAAGCTTCCTTCATACAAGGAAAGCGAGCGAATCGAGCCGTACATAGCTCGTTTTGAGGACATGGCAGACTTATATCAACTGGATGAGGCAGCTAAGCGGCTTCAGTTTCTTAGCCTATTTGAGGGCCCTGCCCTCGATATTCTCCACAGAATTCGTGGAGACAATCTCACATATGAGATGATGAAAGCTGCACTCATTAAGGCGTATGGTCTCACAGTAGACGACGCCAAAGTTCAGTTCATGCGAGCTCGTCTCCAAGACAAGGAGACAGCTGTTCAGTTCCTTGATCGTCTCACAGCTTACTTAAATGAGTGGATGGAGAAAGATGAAACTCCTTCCACGCGTGAGGGGATAATTGACCTTATGCTGCGTACACAGCTAGAGAGGTCGTGGCCTGCTGAGCTCATAGCACAGCTTAAGATCTGCCAGGTGAAAGATGCCAGCCAAATGGTAGAGAAGGCTGACGCATTCTTTACTGCATACGGGTATCAAGCTCGTAAGCAAAACACCTGGAGCAGAAAACATACTGCCAAGTCTGGGAAGCCGTCTCAGACTGAATCCCAGCACCAAGGCCATTCTCAGAATAATGGCCAAGGTCCAAAACCGCAGTGGAAGGACCAGGGGCAAAACACTCAGAAACCTGAGTGGAAGAGGTACAACAAGTACCCTAACCAGCAGCAGTATCAGCCACGCAACCGACCGTCGGGACAAACTTTTTCACCACCAGCTCAAAAGAGGCAGGAAGCGAATGCAGCCTTCATTCCTCAGCAGCAGCCTGGTGGTCACGTCCCTACCAGTGTGGGTACTTCCCCACAGTTCACTAGTCCCACAGTGACAGTGAACCCCCTCCACAGATGGCCAATGTTCCATCTCCCCAATATAACCTTCAAGGCACAATGTTTGCCACATCAATTCAGCAGCCTCAGGAGTGGCTAGCTGCTTCCTCCACAGGCCCTCCCACAGGTGACAGTACCTTCCTTGTTCAGCCAGGGTTTGTGGGAGGCATTCCTGTGAAGGTCCTGAGAGACAATGGTTCCTCAGGTTGCTCTGTTAAGCAGAGTTTAGTTCGGCCTGAGCAGTATACAGGTCGACAGATCCATGCAAGCCTTATTGATGGATCAGTGAGATTGTTCCCTGAGGCATGTATCCAGGTGGCATCTCCATTTTATACTGGTATGACACTTGCAGTTGTCATGCCAGAGCCTCTATTTGACTTGATAGTAGGCAATATTCAAGGAGCCAAGGATAGTTGCTCCGATGATGGCGCCACTCAGACTTCGGCTGCTGCGGTAACACGAGCCATGGCTGAGGCTCCAGATTGTGTCACCCCAGTGATCATTGAATCGCCGCAAGATCTGATGTGTAGTCAACTTGTTGTACAAGAACAACATTCTGACCCGACACTTGCTGCCGTGCGGAACAAACAAAAGGGTCGAGTGATAAAGTATTCACGGGGAGGTCGAGCCAAGTTCCTTCGTAAACAAGGACGGCTCCACCGTGAGTCACGAACACCCGAGGGCGAGGTTCGACTGCAGTTTGTCGTTCCCGCCGAGTACCGCCTAGCAGTGTTACAATGGGGTCATTGTTCAGTCTCAGGAGGTCACATGGGCAAAAGGAAGACCCAGGGCCGTATCCGAGCTGACTTTTTCTGGCCAGGGATGGGACGGGACATAGATAGTTTTGTCCGTTCTTGCAGTGTGTGCCAAAGTATCACCACTAATCAGGGACATGCCCTTCCTGTGCCATTTGTAACTACACCTGTAATCTCTGAGTCAGTTGAGAGACAGGGTAGTGGTGAAGTGGGTGCAGACCTGACGTCTCGCCCATTGGCCCCACAGGACACATTATGTCCAGGGCCTGTACATACATATTATGTACCGTAAGTTAAGGGGGAAGTTGAGAGGCGACTTGAGGCTATGGAAGACCCAAGTTTGCATAAGGATTCTCAGCTTTCCGGTACTAATATAAGTATTGTAGGTTAAGGGGGAAGTTCGAGAGAGAACTCCGCAGAGGCGACTTGAGGCTATGGAAGACCCAAGTTTGCACAAGGATTCTCAGCTTCCCGGTACTAATATAAGTATTGTATTGTAGGTTAAGGGGGAAGTGAGAACTCTGCAGAGGCGACTTGAGGCTATGGAAGACCCAAGTTTGCACAAGGATTCTCAGCTTCCCGGTACTAATATAAGTATTGTAGGTTAAGGGGGAAGTTCGAGAGAGAACTCCGCAGAGGCGACTTGAGGCTATGGAAGACCCAAGTTTGCACAAGGATTCTCAGCTTCCCGGTACTAATATAAGTATTGTATTGTAGGTTAAGGGGGAAGTGAGAACTCTGCAGAGGCGACTTGAGGCTATGGAAGACCCAAGTTTGCACAAGGATTCTCAGTTTCCCGATACTAATATAAGTATTATAGGTTAAGGGGGAAGTTCGAGAGAGAACTCCGCAGAGGCGACTTGAGGCTATGGAAGACCCAAGTTTGCACAAGGATTCTCAGCTTCCCGGTACTAATATAAGTATTGTATTGTAGGTTAAGGGGGAAGTTCGAGAGAGAACTCCGCAGAGGCGACTTGAGGCTATGGAAGCCCAAGTTTGCACGAGGATTCTCAGCTTCCCGATACTAATATAAGTATTATAGGTTAAGGGGGAAGTTCGAGAGAGAACTCCGCAGAGGCGACTTGAGGCTATGGAAGACCCAAGTTTGCACAAGGATTCTCAGCTTCCCGATATTAATATAAGTACTGTAGGTTAAGGCACAGGTTGAGGACCCGTGTGCGGTTCGAGGCTATGGAAGACCCGAGTTTGCACAGGGATTCTCAACTGGCCGACCATAATCGTGTGCTAAAATTAATGGCGACCTCGAGTGTACTTTTCATAGCATGTACTGACTGCTAGCCAGAGAGAGTAATTGTAACATAATAAGAATTTTGTCTCATTGACACTTTTGATGCTCCACCTTAATTGGTTTTGCAGGTTCAGCAATGGGTGTAGCAGTTTTGCTGTGCGGACCAGCTGATCATCTGCCGCACGCTGCTGCCTCTTCTCCTCTGCCTTCGTCGTCGCCATATTATTTACTGTGTCATTTTACACGTAGGTACAGTTACACTACAACTGTCACACCTACACCGTGTATTACATACACCACGCTACACAACAATTAGTTGTCAGTGTAAATGTAGCGAATTTTCGCTCAGTTTGACCTGAGTACAGGATTTTCACCGTCGTCACGGAGTTTTTCCCTCAAGCTTGCTTCTATTAACGTAAATACGAGGTTTTTTCGCTCACTGACGACTGCGACTTTCTCCTGTAGCAGGATAGCACACACACCACAGTGTGAATCTTGTGTGACTGAGTTAGGATTTATATGTATGTATATTGAAATCTTTCTTCTGAAGGAAGAAAGATTTAATTTTCATGGGGCGTAATGTCACGAATCAATTCGCGACATTTCCTTTTTGTGAGAAGCCACGAACTATTAGTGGAAAACTCACTGTGTATCGCTCAGTTAACCGTTTCTCTCTCCATTCCGGGGTATACTTTTCAAATAATTCGTCACCGTTTTCAAAAAGTGACCGATTTAATGCACGTCACTAAGTGCGCTACTGAGCGATACAATTATTTCTTTATCGTTTGCCTCTGCTTCATTCAACCGTTAGCCACGCCTTCTTCCGGTGGCCTGTGCGTCCTGCTTAGGCATTATTTGAATTCAGTCTTGTGTTTGCTGTGGCGGAGGAAGGTGCTGTGCTCCAAGAAGTGTGAGAGGTCGCTAGCACCCAGGCTCCACTGAGACAGTTATCCAGTCCTCCCACCTTAGTGGTGATACATAGTATTCATCGACTGGTATTTCTTTTGTGTATTTTGTAGTTTTAAGAGCTTAGTTAAGGTGTTTTTCCCTAGGCGTAAGTATTTAGCTTCTGTGTGAGTGAGCGAGTGCGTCTCATTTAATTTGATTTGAAATGTAATGTTAAATTTATTTTTGTGATTAATAAATTTAACAGTTCTATTTCTTGAGCTTAATGTAGAGTAAAAATCTTGTTTCATTTCTCCATAATTAAGCTTATTTTCCATACAGCTCCTAGCTTGCATAAACATTTACTATTCATAACTGGTACTTAGACCAGTCTTGTTGTATTAACTTAAAATCCGTTGTGCCAGGAGTTAATGCATCAGCAAGAACCTGATGTTATTATTATTAGTATTAGTTATTTATTGTCAGGGGTGATGTAACTTTCTCCAGAGGCTAACAGTACAGTAATTCAGCAATTGTGAGTAATTAGTCTCTGCTGTGTACTGTTGAGAAAGTTTATAAATTCTCGTTCTTAGAGAATCGTGCACAAGCCAGCGTAAAGTAATCGTTGCTTGATGTAGCAAGACAATCATTGTCTCTGCTCTTCAATATTATTGAATATTATTATCAATTTAAATAATATTTAACCATTTATATCAAAATTACCGTGATATTTTAAAAACCCCCGTGACACATAATTTCCACCTCATTCTTCATTCCCTTTAGGCATTTCCGCTTTAAGTTCACCTAGCTCTCTCTCTCTCTCTCTCTCTCTCTCTCTCTCTCTCTCTCATTACTGCAGCCTCATATTTAATTCAGTACAATACGGTCTATTCAATCTCTTACCTCTCTCTCTCTCTCTCTCTCTCTCTGCACCTGAAATTCCTACCAAACATTAATATGGAAGGACACACTACACACGTGCCATTTCAGAACCACACAAACTACATTACCATCTTGTTAGGTTTTCAGACAGTATTAACAGACTCAGGTTTCCATGATTCATCCACAGGTAAATAAACTCTTCTGGGGCTGCCTGGAATAGAATACTAGAGTTGCCCCGACCGTGAAAGGACACAGAGGGAATGAAAGAGGGTAGTGTGAGGACTGACGGTCGTGTTAAAATTGAGAGTAGGCACATGTATGCAAGCCCCTACTTTCTGATGGTGACTGATAAAACACTTGCAATTTTTAGAGTGATGCTACAGCTATTACTGTATATATGCAAGGATAGGATTGATTATGTAATGGAGAATGAATGGGGGAGAATGAAGGACTGCAGGGTAAAACAGAAGAGGGGCAAGTTCATGGAGGGACAGAAAAGGAATGTAGGGTGGAGGATGAGAGAGGATGGTAAAGCTATGATATTGGATAATGAACCGAGATGAAAGAAGGACTCCAGGTTAAGAAGTTAGACCTACCAGCGTGAGTACACAGAAGAACTATGATCAGGAAAAAAGTTCGCCCACTATTCCACAGCGTCCACTTCACAATTGGGCTCTACAGTCACTTTCTTCCCTGATGCATCACAGAAAAAGGCATCATCTACGGGCATACAAATAATCCGAATCCCTCAGCTAAAAAAATATTAGCCAACACAGGAAGAACGACATATAGAACTCGTGGAATTGCTGAGAGAGAAACATACAAAGCCTCTCTCACCATGGAA
This sequence comes from Coenobita brevimanus, assembly GCF_032717465.1. Lineage (NCBI taxonomy): Eukaryota > Metazoa > Arthropoda > Malacostraca > Decapoda > Coenobitidae > Coenobita > Coenobita brevimanus. The sequence goes on along the minus strand of NC_137010.1, from coordinate 61,097,435 downwards.
CTATTAACCAACAGTGGAGAGTGACAGGCAAGCATGGTAGTGGTAAAGTATTAGACAAACATATCAAAGAATCATTCAGGTTGGGAATATTAACCAACAAAGGAAAGAGACTAGCAGAAAAGGTGAAATTCTAGAACCAGCTTTTATCTCCAACTGTATAATAGTCTGCAGGATGAAGGAGGGGTAGTATAGACATGGTTTCGTGTTCTCGTCAGTTAAGAAAGCTCCCCAATACCTCTTCCTTATCGATTTATTTTTGGATACGGCTACTTAATATCGTTTTGTATCCCATTTATGCAGAGGATGGTGATATTGGAATGGTTTAGGTAACACAAAAGGGGACGGCAAGGGTAATATACCAAATAAATCGCTTAGGAAGAGGTGTTAGGGTGTTGGAAAGAATAAGGTCCAAGAACTGAGTACTCACCTGTGGTCCATTCTCCGTCCTGATGGCATATTGGCCCCCGTGGATAACAGGTACTCGTCCGTCTGGGTCGGTCCACCACACAAGGGAGGGCTCAGGCCAGGCGTCCACGGAGCATTCTAAAGTCACCTCCCGACCCTCTACCGCACCCACAACTTCAGAGGCGCGGATCTTGGGTCGCCCTGAAACATAAACATTATCATCATCATCATTAGCACTCAATGATGGAATGGCACAGGGTCCAAAAATCAAGGAGAGAGAAAGCATTACACAGGAGGAACTATTAATAGCATGCCCAATAAAGTGACTAATCAACTACAGAACGGATGCTGGGTTTATGTGCCTGTAATGTGCTTATCCATATATTTCTCTGTTTGTCTATCTACCCAGCTTGCAGAACTTTGAACCATGTCAAGCGTTTCTTTTATTATTTAACAAAGCTAAGCAAACGCAACCACTGGGTGCACAACAGCTACTATTCCAAGTCTGATGCAAACTGATATCCTCTGAGGGAGTATTTTGGTGGCTTAGGCGTCAACAAAGCTGGGGAGATTAAAATTCTTTTCTCATGGAATATTAACTCTCTCTCTCTTTCTCTCCCTCTCTCTCTCTCTCTCTCTCTCTCTCATTAATATATATATATACCGTATCAAGCCCTGCAGCAGCCAGCATCATCAACTCAGTCCTTGCTCATCTGTCTGTCCATGGGTTAAAAAAGCGCCAAGCAGGGGAGAATTATTACAACACTGCTCTGTTGGTGTTCTCAAAACGGATATCATAAACATATTCTTCTGGCGCTTCACTCTCAGTCTGCTTAACGGAGTGGAAGGGGACTAATGACGAGAGAGAGAGAGAGAGAAAGAGAGAGAGAGAGAGAGAGAGAGAGAGTGATTACTGCACGACAAAGAGAGAAATATTACCGCGCGACTAATTAGAACAGAGAGCCATCCAGACGGTAGTTACAATGAACTGACGGGAGAGAGAGAGAGAGAGAGAGAGAGAGAGAGACCGGAGTGCCCTATATACAGAAATAAAACACCAGACAGAAAGCTACAAAGACTCGTCTGACGGGAAGGAACTTTGATGGAACAAAGGCTGAATAAAAGCAGAAAAAAGGGAGGGAGAAAAAGCTATTGCACTTCTGACCGTGTGTGTGTGTGTGTGTGTGTGTGTGTGTGTGTGTGTGTGTGTGAGGGAGGGGGGAAGGGGGGGCGCAAAGAACTTAAGCTCTTTTCTGTTTGCTTTTCCACCTATTTTGCTCAACAGATAAACAGACAGTTTGTTTGATTTGTAGAGGCTTTTGAAGGGGGCGGCCACCATTCTCTACGTGTCTTTTTAGCGGGGGACTCGACTGACGGGAGGGGGGAGAAAAAGCTATTGCACTTCTAACTGACCCTGTGTGTGTGTGGGGGGGGGGGCGCACATCATCCAACCACTTAGTGTAGTTACCCTGTTTTCAGGGTAGCTCTACATCGAGTGGCAAGACAATTAATGATTTCCTGTAAACCTTAAAATCATTTACAACGCTGGGTGTAACCTAATAACCAAGCAACACGTGTTTCCTACGTGCCAGCAAGTGGGTTGGCGGAGGGTTCGTGTCCCTCCCCGGAAAACAACTAACTAAAAATACGAACAAGAAGCCTCGGACCAGGACTGACCAAAAGATGACGACTAAGGACCATACAAAGGACATGATACGGATGGCGACCTGGAACGTAAGGGGTGAAAATGATGAGGTGAAAGAGAGAGAGATTGTCCAGGTGCTTGAGGGTGCGAAACTGGATGTATGTGGATTAACTGAAACTAGATGGAGAGGAGAGAGTGTGAGAGAATGGGAGTATGGATGGGGTATATGTGCAGGAGTAGGTGAGAATGAGAGGGCAAAAGAAGGAGCGTGTATTGTTGTGAGTAAAAGATGGAAGTAGAATATAAGAGAGTATGGATCAGTTGGTTCAAGGATTGTGTGGGTAAGACTGAAAGTTGGACTACAAATGTGGGCAATTGTGTGCATGAATGCGCCAACGCAAGATCGTGCAAGCAGAGTGAGAGAAGAGTTCTGGACAAATGTGGAAGTGTGCACGGAAGAGTTTGAAAGGAGTGAGAGAGTGTTTTTGATCGGTGATATGAATGGTAAAGTAGGGAATGTGAAGTGGATGGAGTAGTTGGTGAGTGGGGTGTGCCTGCTGAAACAGATGAGAATACCAGTGCTTTAGTGGACATTTGTGCTGGGAGGGGGTTGGTGATAGCCAATATGCTCTCCAGGCACAAAATGATCCACAGGTATACATGGCGAGTGATGAGAAGAGTGGATGGTGAACTGAATGAAAGGAAGGCAATGATTGATTATGTGTGTGTGGATGAAAGGATGCGAAGATGTGTAATGGATGCAAGAGCATATAGAGGTTGGGGGAGTGGACTTTCTGACCACTAATTTGTGATGGTCAGAATCAGGGTCCAAGTAAAATGGAGAAATAGAAGAAGGGAAGGACGGGAGGAAGGAGTATTTGCAAGGAGAGTGGAAAGGTTACAAGAGGATGAGAAAAAGGCAGAATATAAGAGAGAAGTGGAGGAACGATTGGGTAAATATGAATTGAAGCAGATGGGCGACGTGGAAGGTGTGTGCAAGATATTTTCAGAAGAAATATGTGCAGCATGTGAGGTGGTGTGTGGGGTGAAGAGAAGACGAAAGGAGGTGCAAGGAACAGCGTGGTGGAATGAAGAGGTGAGACAGGCTGTGGCACAAAAGAAGAATGCATAAAATAAATGGATGAGAAATAGGGATGTGGAAGAAGTTGAGATGCGGAAGAAAGAGTTACATGTAGAAAGGAAGAAAGAGGTGAACAGATTAGTAAGAGAGAGTAAGAAGAGAGTGGATGAGGAATTTGGAAGGAATTTTAGTGTAAAGTGGAGGGAATGTAAGAAAATGTTCTGGAAAGAGGTAAAGAGAGTCAGACAGGGTGGCAATGAAGTTAGTAGGGGAGTAAAAGATAAAAATGGTAGATTACTAGCTGAGAAGGGAGAAAAAATGAGCAGATGGAGAGAACAATTTAATGAACTGTTGAACATAGAGAATGAAAGTAATGAGGGTATAAGTGGCTGAGGAATGGCTGGGAGAAGGAGGGAGGTGAGAAGACAGGAAGGAATCAGTAGGGTGGAAGACGTGGAAGCATTGAAGAAAGTCAAAATGGGGAAAGCCCCAGGAACTGATGGGACTGTGTGGTGAAATGCCGAAGCATAGGGGAGAGATAGTAGTAGAATGGATGTGGAAGATGTGCAAATTGGCCTTGGAAGAAGGTAAAGTCCCGGATGATTGGAAGTCAGGTATAATTATTCCCTTGTACAAAGGGAAAGGGGAAAAAAAAGTGTGTGGTAATCATAGGGTCATTTGTCTTCTTAGAGTAATAGGAAACAATACGGTAGGATACTTATTGACAGAGTTAGGGAAATACCAGAGGAATTAGTTGGAGAAGAACAGGGAGGCTTTAGGATGGGAAGAGGTTGTGTGGACCAGATATTCATTCTTAGATCTTTAGTGGAAAAGTGCCTAGAGAAGGGAAAGAAGTTGTATGTGGCCTTCATGGATTTGGAGAAAGCATATGACAGGGTGGATAGACAAGGATTGTGGAAAGTATTAAGAATATATGGAATAGATGGGAAGTTGCTGAATGCTGTGAAGAGTATGTATGATGGTGCGAAGGCTGCAGTGCGTGTGGAGAGTGAACTGAGTGGGTTTTTCTATTTGAAGGTTGGATTGAAACAGGGATGTGTCATGTCTCCATGGTTGTTCAATCTGTATATGGATGAGGTTATAAGAGAGATACAATGTAGGGCAGTGGATGTTGAAGCGGCCCTAATGAGAGAGGGCAGTGTTTGGAAACTTCTTGTACTGTTGTTTGCAGATGATACTGTGTTGTTAAGAGAAGATGAAGGGGAGCTGCAAGGCTTGGTGGATGAGTTTGGGAGATTGTTTATGAAACAGAATTTACAGGTGAATGTAGGGAAGAGTAAAGTTATGGTCTTTGAGAGAGGTGAAGTCAGTGAATGTACAGTGAGGATGGATGATGAGGAAATGGAAAATGTAAGTACGTTTAAGTACTTGGGTAATGTGATGAGTAAGGATGGAAGTTTGGAGGGTGAAGTGCTTGAAAGGGTACAACAAGGAATAAAGGTTGCTGGTTCCCTGAAGGCAGTGAAAAGAAACTGGGAGGTGAGCATGGAAATGAAAAAGTTATTACATGACGGTATTGTGATACCAACTCTGACGTATGGAAGTGAAGCTTGGACGTTGTTGGAGGGACACAAGTCAAGAGTGAAAGCAGTGGAAATGAGTTACTTGAGAGGAGCCTGTGAGTCACATGGAGAGACAGACTGACAAATGAGGATGTGAACGAGCGTTGTGGTGTGCATGTGGACGTGATAGGAAGCATTAGGAGAAACACACTGAGGTGGTTTGGCCATGTGGAGAGGATGGAGAGTGAGAGACTGATGAGGAGAGTGTATGTGAGTGAGGTGGAGGGGGAGAGAGGGTGGGGGAAGGCCAAGGATGAGATGGAGCGATGGAGTGGAGAGGTATATGAGAGAAGGGGATGTGAATTGGGAGCAGGGCTGTGAAATGGCGGGGAACAGGGTGACGTGGAGGCGATGTGTTTGTGGCCACCCCGTATAAGGGATTAAGGCGTCTGGCAATAGATAGATAGACAGACAAGTTAAATGGTTTCTTGTCGGCCAGGGTAATGCACTGAAAATTACAAAGGCATAAAACTACTGAACCTGATAATCAAGGTAATGGAGAGTCTTACAAGATATGATAAGGGAAAAAGTGAATACTGATGAGATGCAGTTTGGGTTTATGCCAGGCAAAGGGACAACTGATGCCATATTACCTGTCCGACAGCTTCAAGGAAAATACGTAGGAAAGAAAAGGTACGTGTACTTTTTTTTTTTTTTAAATCTGGAGAAGGCCTTTGGCAGAGTTCCTAGGTAGGTGGTGCAGCGGGCAAAGAGAAAGCTGGGGATCGAGAAGTGGCTGGTTAGAGTGGTAATGGCTATGTATGTGGGTGTTTGCACCCAGGAGAGTAAAGAGAGATTTGAGCTTCTGTGAATGCTGGCGTCCATCAGGTGTCAGTCTTGAGCCCTGATTGTTTGTCATGGTGCTTCAAGTTCTCTCGCGTGACTTCAGAAATGGACTCCCGCGGGTTATGTTGTATGCTGATGACTTGGTGTTGACTGCCGAGAATGAAAGATAGGTGGAAGAGAGATTTAGGAAATGAAGAGACGGAACGGAGCACAAGGGTTTGAGGGTAAATGAAGATAAAATAAGTGATGACATCTTGGGCTGGTGGCGGTATTCTCAAAGCAGAGGGAGTGTGGCCATGTGTGTTTGTCACAATGGTGTGGGAAGTAACTCCATCTTGTACAGCAGTTGTGAAAAGTGGATGCATAAGAGATGTAGTGGTATTAGAAGCTGAGTGAGAGAAAGTGCTGATTTCGTGTGTGTGGTGTGTGAGGGAGAGCATGGAGAGGTTGTCAGGCGTGAAAGGACTGATCTTGGGGGTGGCATATTTTGTGTTGGCGGTGGGGCTGGAGCTAGCTCGGTGGCTAGGGTAAGGAGTGGTCGGACGAAGTTCAGGGAGCTGTTGCCTTTTCTGACACTGACTGGGGCCTCTTTTCGTGCTAAGTGATCTCTGTATGCGGCATGTGTTACGTGTGTACTGCTGTATGGTAATGAGACCTGAGCAGTAAAGGAAGAGGATATTCATAGGCTCAAACGCACAGAAATAACAATGATTTGGTGGATGAGTGGTGCATCCTTGAACGTGAGGCCTGGGGAGGCAAAGTTTATCAATGAAGTGTTGAGAGGAAGGATGGGACTGGAGTGTATTGGTGCTGTGATCAGGAGGGGTAGACTGATATGGTTTGGGCATGCTAAGAGGATAAAGAATGGCACAGTGAACGTCGGGGGTGGGGTTGTGAAGAGCAGACCGAAGATGACCTGGGACAAGGTCATAGAGTGTGACCTCCAGATTTAGTGGCTGAGTAGGGAGGCTGACAAAGGTCAGGCAGCGTGAAGAGCTGCCATTAGGTGACCAAGGCTGACTCACACAAGCATGTTGGAAAATTTATAAACGATACATTTGTTAACCATATAAACAAGTGCAGCCATGGTGGTCAAGTGGGTTAAGGCGCCTTGTAAGGGTTTAGATTCGAGGGTTGGTTGGGGCTTATATACCACATGACGCCACTCAGCAGAAGTGATCAGTCAGCCTCGCCTTAAATACCTAGCCCCGGACCCCTAGGCACCTGACGGGGCAATAAAGGATTGGATGAGAGAGAGAGAGAGAGAGAGAGAGAGAGAGAGAGAGAGACAAACAGACAGACAGACAGGTAGATAAGATAGAAATACAGATAGATAGATGGACAGACAAACAGACAGATATAGACAGACTAATACATACATACATATACACATACATGCAGATGGTTATGTCGCTTGCACTTACGTGATATAGTGATGGTCCGGGAGGCCTGCATGGGAGTGCCGTAACCGTTATCAGCATAACAAGAGATCTCCTTCATGTCTCGCGTCACGTTGTGCACCACCGTCACCATGTGCCGCGTTACGTCCTGTCACCGTAACACAAGACAGCGTCAACAGGTGTAACGAGTTGGTTCTCAGGTAAATGGCAAGGGAGTGTGTGTATATAGCAGGTGTATACAAACTGCAGGTGTTGAAGACCAGGTGGATTCACTACCTGGGTATACTAACGTCCCTGAACTCTCCCTATCCCCCAAAAGGAGGATGGTGCTCTGCAGAAGAAGGGTAACATCAGTCTGCAGTCCACTAGGTTCACAATCAAATGAACCTGGGGTTATAAATACTAACACTACTACTGTACAACAACAGCAAACACTACTACTGCTACTACCACTCCTACTACCACTAACTGACAGGATGGGTCCGATTACTTCCGAAAATATAGGTTCTGCTCTTGACATCCAGGGAGGGATATCATCTGCAAAACTCAATTAGGATCTGAGTGTTTACATACTGACATACTGACTAATTATACTTCAGAAAAATCACCATTAATCACCGAATTGCGCCCACATGCCAGCACACACCCACACACACCCACACCCACACCCACACACACACACGCTCCATTAAACAGGGTGGCCAGTTAACAACGCTCCACTAGAGGCTCAAGGCTCACCAGGAAGTATTTTATGTGTAACGTGGATGGCTCAATCGGTTAGTGTGGGCGTGATTGAGGTATTTGGAAAAGGAACTGAATACATGATCCTGGGCAGATACTAAACACAATGAGCCGTCTCCACAACACACGAGTAATCTCCTGGTAAAGTGGAAGAGGAGCGTCATAATTACTGAACACGGACGTATACCTTTTGGGGTTACTGTTCATTTGCCGTTTACCTACTTCCGTGAGAAAAATTACCAGAGCTTTGATGGAAAGAGGCAAACTGCATTTTAATTTTGTAAAGCTGGCCAATAAGCGTTAATTTGAAAATGTGCCATCAAGGACAGCCTTGCTCGCCAGTGCCCGGCGCGTCTGTCTGTTACAATGACGCCACACGGTGAGTTACACTGTGAACAATGGCTAACCCACACCAAGTCAATTACTAGGGTTTGAAGATAATTAGCAGCTACGCAGTACGGGAAACTACCTTCCAAATATCTGAGATGTGCAAGATATCCTCAATTTAAGGAAACATGGAGTACTATGTGGAGTAAAGCTGCAAGTGAATGTGTTTTGTCTGCAATCTACGTAAGCCATCATGAAACGTAGATCGTCCACACTCAACATTAAACTTTGTTTCAATTATCCACTCTACGCACTGTAATGATGATACATTATCTAACTAGATAGTACTCAGAAAACGCATACCTCTGCCAATGCCACTGCCATTAAAAAGGATCCGGATTCGGATCCGCTCCCAAATTTAATCAGTTCACTCTTGGTCCATGGCCCACTCTTCCACAAAATTTCATTGAAATTCACTGAGAACTTTTGGAGATATTGTGCGGGATACTCCGGATTCGGATCCGCATCCGCCCCAAAATTTAATAACTTCCTTGACCCATGGCCCTACGTTCCACAAAATTTCATTGGGAATTTTTGGAGATATCGTCTGGACAAACAGACAGGCAGACAGACAGACAAACATAGGTGCTTTTCTAACTTCCTCTAACTTCGTTGGCGGAGGTAATGAACGACTACCAGCCGGTTTTAATGATGTCCCTCACAGAATACAAATAAATACCATAGTAAATGTAGCGTATTCTGCAGAAATTGCCTTCAGTCGTCACTTACAGGCAATTATTTTGAGCCGTTAAATAAAAAAAGAGGCATATTGATCAAGCATATCTGTTAACTCTGCCACACAGTGTTACCAGACCATAAGGCTTATTGAATACTGGGAAGGTCGAAGTAAATTTCTGCTGTCCACTGTTCATCGTTTCTGGAGTGTAATATCTGGAAATGAAACTGGTCAGATAGTTTACGAACAACCAGTATATTACACAGGCCAGGTCATTACCATACCAATACTGTATATATATTACACATAATTCCTGTGAAAAGTTACTCTCTTAAATCTAGTAATGAGAGAGAGAGAGAGAGAGAGAGAGAGAGAGAGAGAGAGAGAGAGAGAAAGAGAGAGAGAGAGAGAGAGAGAGAGAGACAGACAGACAGATTTACCTGATGTATTAAGATGCCAGAGATATACAGTGATACAGTTGGAGGCGGTGACCCCATGGCGATACACAGCACAGTCATCTTGCCCCCCTCCACGATCAGGTTGATGGGGTGGATGGTGGGTGTCTGTGAAAAGAGGAGGGGAAATGCCCTTTATGCCATCCCAAATTCCATACTCGCATATATTTACTCTAACACAGCTCTACTATATTCTTTTCACTCTAACTTGGTCTAAAATTACCATCCCTTCGTCTTGAATGCTGAGTTGAAATAATATAAATAACACTAGAATATGCTGCTAGTCACTACGAAATGCTTTGGAAAACAACGTATAGCAGCCACTGTATTGTCTTAATCTGCCACTAGTTACGCACATAAACTGCAAGAGCAACGTAATCTGGGCAAATTTAAGGTGAAAAGAGTATAGGCCTATTTTATTACACAAATCTGTGAAGGCATCAGTGATAAACCAGTACGGTAGTAGCACACATAAACATATGCTGTACAGGGACGCCTTCATGTGGCAGCACCGATATAAAGTAATTGGAGAACTCCATTACCCAATTATCTAAATGTCTCTCAGCTCCCTCCTTATTCTCCGAAATAAGATGATGAACTGCAGAAAGTCGACTTCAGCCTGCAGTCCATCGGGTGAGTCTGGAGCCACAACAACAACAATAAGTAAAAATGCATGACAAACCTCAACAAAGGCAGGGAAGGCGGGGTCGGTCCAGGCCAGGAGTGTTTCTGAAGGGCGACTCTCTCCCCTGTCATTGGAGGCGGTGACAAACAGGACATACTGGGTGTTGGGGGTCAGGTTGTCCAGGCGAAGGGCAGGGGCGCCGATACGGGATATATTATAACTGTCACTCCCGTCTCCTCCCAGGGCGCGGTAATGAACGAGGTACCTGTATATGGACAAAAGTCTATTTAGTATTTCGCCTCTCCTACTTTTCCCTTTCCTTTGCTGGCCAATATTACTAAATGGACATAGTTTTTTTTTTTCTTTTTTTCCCCAGCCACAGATGACTCTGTAGGCACAGCAGTAAAACAGGAACCTGCAGGGAGAACAAGACGAAAAAGAAAACAAAGATTAATACCTAATGATTATACAAGAGTTTGCCAGTAAATAAGAGACCTGTAAAGAATGGAGTAACTTTCCCTACATAGGTGAAAACAGTCACAGAGAAGTTGAACCAATCGGAACGCAGATTTCCGTTCTAGATACCAGTATTGCGCTACTCATAAGTTTGATTTTCCCACTATAATCATTCTTTCTTTTCTTTTTCTTTCTTTCGTTTTTACACTAACTTATTCTAACTTAACCTAACACATTAAGCTGACTAACATGCTAACCTGACACTAAGAAAACTAATCTAACCTTTCCTGGATAAGAAGAAGTGCAAAGAAAATGGTATACCGAACTGAAAGCAGAATCCGCAACACTTATTATAGTTCTTAATATCGGGATGTCCTTCTTGATATCTTGTCACCAAACAATATTATCCAATTTTTGAAAACCCTCACGTAAAGTTTTTTTTTTTTTTTTTACGGCTACATCTAACTCCTCCACTTAGAGTCGATAATAAGCTGAATAAAATCGTCGGGAGATGGAAAACTTTACATGAAAAAGAAAATGCAAAAGGGTAAAAGGGTAAATCCAGATCAGATCTTAAACTGTACTTGTACCTGTCTCATTTGCTTTATATTTAGCTACGGAAATTTACGGGGCATGTCCCTAGCCCTCCGCCATTGAACTCTGTCACAGAGGACACACGTGTGGTTTGGTCATATGCTTACTGTATTAAGGAGTGTTGTGTTGCTGATGTGGGTGTGACTGAAAGTGTTAAGAGAATACTTTGAGACGGGTTGGCCTTGTGGAGAGGATGGAGAATGAGAGACTGAATAAAAGAGAGTATGCAAGTGAGGTGGAGGGCGAAGGATGAGATGGAAGGATGGAGTGGGCAGATATATGAGGGAGGGGTTGTGAGCTGGAAGCAGGGCGGCTAAATGGCAGAGGACAAAGCGACGTGAAGACGATTTGTTTGTGGCCAGATGGATATATGGACAGACCATTCTTCAAGGGCTCAGTAGAGACCTAGATATACAGAATATTTAGGTACGAAGCACTTTGGATATAGGGTGCTGTGGTGAGGTTGTCCAAATGGAGGGTAAGTGCGCCGATGTTAGACAAGGTTCATCATTTTTCTTTTTTTTTTTTTTTACGTGTCCGACTCTAGGCAAAGGCTTCAGGGCCTAATTCTTGTGGGGCAGTGACCTATCCCAAGGCCCAGTAGTCCTCCTACACCTCCACATGTCACCACTTCGGCGCTAACACCCACCATCCACACTGAATACATGCTAGGGCTGTCTCATACAGAACTGGTGTACTGGTATTAGCGGGGGTATTTTTACGACATGTCGGCGGGTCATGTGGTAGATCAGGAAAGTCTGCTTTTAGGAAATTCAAATCCTTAAACTGTTCCCTGCCCCAGCCGGGATTCGATCCTGGGTCCATTAGGACTACAGGCCACCTCTCTACCGATTCAGCCACCGCCTCCCCCAAGTGTGAAGATAAAGCTTACATACATTATACTTGTCCATCCCGTCTCTCGGGCTCGGAGGAAGAAAATTTAAAAGGAAAGACAAGAAGAACAAGGTGGAGATAAACTGAGAAGACAACCAATTATGAAAGAAGAGCATAGAAGCCCATTAAACTAGAAAGGAGAGAAGGGCTCGGATGAAGAAAATTTGGAATGAGAGAGATGAAGACAAGAAGAGCAAGGTGGAGGAGATAGACTGAGAAGACAAACAGTTAGAAAAGGAGAAATAAATGTCCATATTCGCCTATGGAGGAGAGGGAACACAAGAGGAGCAAAGTGGAATAAAAGTAAAGAGAGGGGAAAAAAAAGGAAGAGTGTAAAACCAGTTGTCTAGAGAGAAGTGTCGTGTAGGGGGTCCCTGTAAGAAAATGAGGAAGAAGGCTAAGAATAATGCCTACTGACACGCTATATTAGTTCCCACCTCCCTACCCCGTCTCCTCCAAAAGAGCACTTGTACACCTACACAAGCCACCTATAGGGAGACCAATAAGGTGGGAGTTTAGACTAACACCTATCAATCCACTACACTTGACCCCCTTGTTCCTTGCAAGAGTGCGGTAGTCCACAATGTATGGGCAAACAATTATCTTTTTAACGTTTGGTGAATATCAACCTGATCTAATTTTTTTTCTCCGCCTCAGAATGGATCCAGAAAACAAAAAACAGAAATTATGAAAGCAGGAGAACTATCGACAGCATTCCTAGCAAAAAAAAATTTCATCTGCGAGACCATATCTCATTCAAGCCCCCCAGATCACCTTACTTATCTAACCATCAGCATATGTAATTCCTTCCCTATCAGATTTAGAGTATATCACTCTAGAGTTAAATAAGAAAAAAATGGTCCCAAACACTTGTGCTCTTTCAAACATAATTCATTCAGCCACCTCTGATCCCATGTCACTTTTCTACCCTCATCCACTCTCATATCTCGCTTTGTCACACACACACGTTTGGTGACAACATGGCAGAAAAGTGGAGCCATCAGAGAAACGCATCAATCCAGTTAAAACTTGGGCTGAGTTTCCCCAGTTGTAATACTCTTCAGACAAAACTGGGAGACAGATGACTCCCTGATGCACAAAACCCAAGCCACACATTCAAAGTTTCTGCTGTTTGGGTCCTGCTATTACTAACTACTGCTGCTGCTGCTACTGCTACCACCACTACAACTACTACTTTTACTACTGCAACCATTACTACTATTACTACTACTACTACTACCACTATTACTATCACTACAACTGCTGCTGCTGCTGCTGTTGTTGTTGCTGCCATAGTCAGGTTATTTTCATCTGCTAATGATCCCTAAACCATTTCAACATAACTGATGACAAGGTGTAGTCAGACTGAAGGATAAATATGACTAGTAACCAAGGAGACTCACTGCTGCCTCATAACTAAGAGTCATCACATTCTATTCAACAACGGCTTCGTGTTCAGGTTATATGACTGGCCCAGTTCCCTCAGGCAAAAGCAAACCGGCAGTCATAATAAAGCTGTTGTTTTTAGTAGTTTTGATAGTGCTATTTTCTTTATGTGGGACTCCCTATTAATACGACTACTACCATCACAACAACAACTACGACTGCTACGACTACTATTACCACAACTACTTCTACTACTACTACTACTACTACCATCACAACAAGAACATTAACAACAACCACTACTACTACTACTACTACTGCTACTACTACTACTACTGCTGCTGCTGCTGCTAATCTTACAATAAAAAATAGTGATAAAATATTACCACTACCACTGTTACTACTACACTAACAACAGCACTGCACACCATAAGTGGGACTGAACTTGCTCCCTTAACCTACAACCACAGCAACAACAACAACTACACATACGGCCACACATGTTACTATCGCTTCACTTACCACTACAACTAATAATACTTCTACAACTTCAACTATACCAGGACTTGTACTGTAGTGCCTTAGAGACAGCAAAAGAAAAATGAATGCAAAGATTAACGTAACTCTACATAAATTACTACTATTTCTGTTGCTGCTGCTACTACTACTACTACTAATAATAATAATAATAATAATAATAATAACAATAATAATAACAACAACAATCACCATAATACAAATACTAGAACTACTTTATCCATCCTAGGCCTCATAGCCTAGTGTCTTCCAATGATCCACACACAAAGACATGCTGGCGACTGACGTACGTAAATCTATCAGTGGGGTGAGCCAGTTCGGGAGGCTGCCACACGACAGTAAGGCTGGTGGCAGTTTTAGCATCCAGGACCAAGCTATGAGGCGCCGAGGACACACCCGCAATGATGCCCTCGCTTGTCTCCTCGCTGGCGTTGATGGTGAGCACGGAGGAGGGCAGGGAGGTGCCCATCTCGTTCAAGGAAATCACGAAGAAGTTGTACATCTGGTCCTTCTGCAGGTTTGACACCGTGGCCACCGTGTCAGATACGTTCATGGTCTGTTGGTGTCAAATATAGTCACAATTAACCCCTTCAATCCGATGAAAAATTATTCGTTTTTTCTTGGTACCATTAGATTCTTATATTAAACTAAGGAAACTCTCTTACAAACGAGGTTAATGTAGCCCATATCTAACTCATCAATAAATCAATACATAAATGTTTCTCGTGAGCAAAACAATCGTCTCGAAGAAGTATGAGTAAATTAGAAATATGCTACTGTATCAAAGAGGTTTGTCAGAGGGATTTATACAACCTTAAAGTATCTTTCACGGTACTTCTTATCAGGAAAACCACATCTATCATAGTCTATTGGTGTCAGAAGCATCGTCACACACTTTTAGGAAATCCTTTCAATATATTTACGTGTACAGTTGCGGACATAATGGGTGACACACTTCATGATGGTTAATAATGAATCAGAACAATGACTATTAAAACCCGGGGATGCGATCTATGAAGCCTCACAATCTTCGCAGAATAATAAGTGAGAGCTTCCATTCGCTCAGCTAAAAAGAAATGTGGAGCCATATTACTGTCCCCTACTGTACCCTCGAACAGACTTTAAAAGATCTGTTACCATGACGACCGTGTACGTCAGCCCCGTTGGTGTTGGATGGAAACCTCGTCACACACCTTTATTCCAACATTTCAAAATTTTTTAGGTATCATGAAACAGACCTTATTTCTATGGAAACTATTTTTCCCCGAAGAGGCAATGTAAATGCGATGAAATTATATACAGGGGCGACTTAGTTTGCTGATCATATAGCCTTGCACACACCTTTGTGGGCTATTTATTGTACAGAGTTAAGTGTGAAGTTAACATGAATTTGAAGCCACCTACATCACTGAAAGCCACTTATTGAAAATTACTGAACACGTGCACAGTATTTGAAGACACTCTGCTGAACACCTACACAGTATCTCAAGCTACTTACATTACTGAGCACGTACACTGCATTGGAATCCACTTACTGTATAATTCAGAATGCAAACACTGCCTTGGAATCCACTTACATTATTGAGCGCAAACACAGCCCTCGAAGCAGAGTTTTTGTCGACCTTCTGGTAGTGAAGTTGGTACTGGGTGACGTTGGAGCCCTTGTTGGGAGGCTGCCACACCAGGGTCACCTCCCCGTCACTGACCTTGGTCGCGTGTAGGTCCATCACAGGGCCAGGGAGGTCAACCACACCTGCATCACCATCAGGGGGGTTAAAGGGTTACACAGACCATACAAACGCATCGGGCTAGGCAGACCAAAAACTTACGTTTCACCATCAACAATGTTACACACACACACACACACACACACACACACACACACACACAAGCACACACACACACACAAGCACCAAAATGTATAACAGAAAAAAAAAGTAAGGTAGAAAAAATAATAACTATCTTCTCTCCATAATGATTTTCAAGATCAAGACCTATTAAAGCTACCGAAACTCAGCTAAATAGTCATCAGGGGTCTGGTAATTTTAATGGCATATCTTAATAAACTTGAAAGCACTCAGAGAGCGCATACCTCTGCCAATGCCATTGCCATTAAAAAAGATCCGGACCCTCCTCCAAATATAATAAATTCTTTCTTGGTCCATGGCCCAACTTTCCACAAAATTTCATTGAATTTCATTGAGAACTTTTGGAGATACTGTACGGGATACTCCGGATTCGGATCCAGATCCGCCCCCAAATTATAATCATTTCTTCCTTGGCCCATGGTCCACCCTTCCACAAAACTTCATCAAAAATCCGTTCATCACTTTTTGCATAATCCTGCTAATAGATCTGTGGATATCGGATCCGGATCCGAATCCGCATCTGGATACGCCCCCAAATTTAATAAATTCTTTCTTGGTCCATGGCCCACCTTTCCACAAAATTCCACTGAAATTCACTGAGAACATTTGGAGATATTATGCCGGATATTGTGGGTCCGCCCCAAAATTTAATAATTTCTTCCTTGGCCCTTCCAAAAAAATTTCATCAAAATCCGTTCGTAACTTTTTGAGTTATCCTGGTAACAGACAGACAGACACACAAAGGAATAGACAGACAGACAGACAGACAGACGGACAGACAGACAAACAAACAAACAAACGCCGGCAAAAACATAACCTCCGTGGCGGAGGTAAAAATCTATAATATAATAAGACTGTGAAGAATTTTAGTGTATAATTTGGTTTGGCATCTTATCCAAGCTACTGGTCGTTGCACATAATGTTATCTAGCCTGAGAGGCCTTTGACTAAATGCGTCTGAAACAATTACTAACTCCTCCTATCAGGGGATTTACGCGTTTAGTTTTGGTTACCGACAAAACATTCAGTCCAGTTTCTGACAGACTTCCTTCATTGGAGAAGTTAATGTGAGTGTACTGTACTGTCATTTGATTCACATACAACATATGCATTTGATGAAACCGGTAAAGACAGATGTGTGACAAGATAAAGTGTAAGGTGAGGTAAGGTAAGGCTGAGGTACAATGAAGGTTGAAATAAGAGTATTTTTGTGAAAGAGGGTAAGCTGTGAGGTAGGGAGAGATGTAAGATATGAGATGGAATTAGATGACGTGCTGGGAGTAGTGAGGATGCATACACGCTACGTGGTTGAAGCAGGTGGAGTGTTGTTAATGAAGCAAAGGACATAAACCCACCTTCCTCGAGACACATCATAATGTTCCCAATATAGGGCATACAGATGGCTGGAGTGGCCTGGCTGGAGAAGGACCCGGCACACAGGGACATACAAGCTACAGGCACACCTCTCCGTTGGCAGCAGGGTTGGTGGTTGCGTCCTCCAACAACACACCGCAAGAGCTTGGACAGTTCGTTAGTGCAAGTTGCCGCTAGTACCCGAACGTGGGACATGCGTGCGTTGTAGTCACAAAGCGGCATACATCCCGGACTGACATCGATGTTACGACAGCAGGCGGTGACGTTGTAGCTATTGTCTGCCAGCTTACGTTCGTGTTCCTGTGTGGGTGTACGGAACAGCACACGCTCTGAAGGATCGCCAGTGCCGTGCTTGTTGACTGCCTGTACGTACACCTCGTACTCGGTGTCCTCACAGAGCTTCTCCAGGACGTAGGGTGACTTATCCGTGTAGATCCCGTGGTACGACACCTCCATGTTGTTGATGAACCTGATGACAAAACCGAAATACAGTCAGTCACATGCATCCAGCAATTTACCTAATGGTAAAGGTACAGGAGAGGGAGGCCTTTAAGTGGTGGTGCCAGTAAAACCAGGCAGCTTCTCTGCCCAGTTAGACGTCCCTCAACTCCCTATCCCCTGAACGGAGGATGGCAGAGTGCAACATAAGAGCAACTTCAGCTTGCAATCTACCTGTTCACGGTCCGAGGAGCCCTGAGACACAGGAACATCAACAGCCTACTGCCACATGCCTTATCTCTGAGTATATTCTAGGGAGATGTAAGAAAAATGCCTCTACAACTAATTATTACTCCATCCCACCATGCTTTCTTACCTCATACACAAACCCCCAGCACCACCCACACCCTTCACACTGGAATTTACAGACAGACTTTAAGTTTCTTGCAATACCTGTAAATCTAGTCACTTTGTTCAATTATTTGTTTTTACTACCTACATTCCACAGTTCATCTCTTATATGGCTGTCCTTCCAGTCAAATATTAACAAACACAGTCTTGTCCTATCACTTGAACCATGAAGCCTAACTGTATACGGAGAACTGGATGGGAGGGAGAACTAATTTTCCAGTATGTACCCCCACTTCAGTCTCAATCTTCCTCTCATACTGCCATTGTTTCTTTCTTTTTCTTTTTCTTTTTCTGGCAGGTGACACAAGAGAGAGGACTGGTATTTATAAACTGAACTGCCGTGTTAGTCATCACAGTGATCCTGATGATGAGAAATAATGAGAACTAACCTAATGTAATAACAAGAAGAAATAATATAATTCTCTCTCTCTCTCTCTCTCTCTCTCTCTCTCTCTCTCTCTCCACAATGCCCCACATTACCTGTGATTTAACAAGCTTATACGAAAATATACTATCTATCTATCTATCTATTGCCAGACGCCATAATCCCGTACGGGGTGGCCATTTGACTCTTGAGTTATTTGTTTTACAGGGAGGGGCACTAACCCTCCACCAACCCACTTGACACGTAGGGAGCACGTATGGTTCGGTTATATGGTTACCACCCAGCGCTGTAAATGGTTTCTTGGCTTACAGGAAACCATTTGGCTTGTCACTCAATGTAAAGCCACCTGTAACGGAAAGAAAAGCAATATGTAGTGACAGGAAAGATGGGAGAAATAGGAAGAGAGGATGGCAGCACAGAAAAAGAATGATAAAGGCTAAGGAAGAAGTAGGCAGCACTACATCAAGTGAGTGGATGATGGTCGCCACCACCTACCACTGCGAAAATATACGTGACACCATTTTGTCCACAGATTTTGGTCACGCATACTAGATTCTCTCTCTCTCTCCCTCTCTCTGTTACTGTTCATCCCAACTCTTTGCTCGCATTCCATTTTCATTACAGCGGTCTTGCATCACCCATCCACCTACACAGCTACACCCAAAGTCTGTCCATCTCTGTAATGCAAGACTGAACTAGAATAAGTCTTTAATATATGCAACTGGTCAACTTCCCAACTGTCTTCCTTAGTCTGTCTTTCCGCTACCTATGACCTCCAATCATCAAAACACAATATTTCTTGCTTACAACATGTCTTTCCTATTTCGCTCTTGTTCTAACCAAAGATCCTTAACCTCTTTCAGCTCATTTTAAGGACAGGTGATGTCAAAACAAAGGGCCGTTTAGACTAGTAACCAAGAAGAATAATTCCCAACTCATAAGTAAGGCTCACTGAATATCATGTAACCACGACTTGGTGTTCAACTTATGGGAGTGACCCAGTTCCGCCAGACGAAAAGAAACTACTGTGTACTCACCACTTGCGTTCACACTCTCGGCTGGGCTGGATGGGTCTGTAGAAGGCGTGATAGGCCGTGACGGAATCCCCCAAGACGTCGGGCGGGGACCAGTGGAGCAGGACGAAGGTGGGGTGGATGTTGGTGACGGTGATGATGGAGGGCGGGCCAGGCAGCACGTTGTAGCCCTTCATGAGGCAGCTGCGGTAGTCGTTAAAGTAGTCCACACACCTGAGGGTAAGGGGCAAATGTGGTTATACGGCTGGAATACACAATGGTGAATCACTCTGCTGGGGGATACTAATTTAACTCAACACATTTCTTGCAGAGGTGGAACCTTCTCCTTCACCACAGAACACAATAATTCCTGCGTTCGTCCTACATCATACAGATAGACACAGACATACAGACAGATAGAGAGATAGACAGAAGATAGATAAATAAACAGATAGATAGATACGGTAGCTAGTTAGACAGATACAAGTACACCGTATTACACTAATCCAGCAATAGGACATTATGTAGTGGATATCCAACAGTCTGTCAACGCTATAAGTTCACTAAAGACAGTAACACACGGGCTCACTATGCGACCAACAGCACCTTCATTCCTGGAGTCAACTAACCTTGTTGGTGGGTACTACTCACTGTCACACACGTAGCCAACAGAGGAATTGGCAAACAATATTATTCACACGAGAGACGTTCCAGCTGCCTGATAGGTTTAAAAACTTATGTGGTACAAGGATGGTTCACGCCTTAGACCACATGACAAAATAGTAAAGAAAGGTAACAGCGTGGCAAACCAGAAATTGAGTGGGAGTAAGAGGTGGGCAGAGAATTCCATGAAATTCAAAGTGAAGAGTTAGGAGAAACTATTGTTTTATAGAAGATATGTAGCACTCACTTGACAGGGGAACTTCCAACGCAACTATAATTCATTCTGTGACAAACTGACGTCAGAAATATCATCATCATCATCATCATCATCATCACCATCATCATCATCAACCCTTTTTCCCAGTTATGGAAAGCGTTATTTGGAGCCCAGAATACGAGTACAAGGAAAGAGAAAGCACAAAAGACGAAGTACCAACAGCAGGTTCTCTGAAATGGGCCACATAATCACTCACACACCATTCCAGCCATCAGAATCCTGGCTCCACCGCAAAAGCCTAACCATCAGCATTTTTTTCTGTGGAGGAGGGAGGATAGTTTTCTTTTATAAATCCATTTCACATACACCTGGCATATACGAGTCACTCCGTCGATTATCAGTTTCATGAAGAGGTGCCAAGCCTTGTCATGGGCTCCTCCGTACAAAAGCCATCCAACCAGCTCGATCCCCTGTCAGTTCCCTCGCCTCATCAATCTCCACGTGTCTCCCTTTATTACACGAGCCAGCCTTAACTCACTGTACACGGCTGACGTCCTTTATAGCTTATTCCAGACGATTTATAACTCAACTCATTTAGATTTCTTTAGGCTCTATAAAATGGCCCTTGTACTAAATGGGTTTATCAAGGCTCTACAAATAAGGCCTCTCGTACTGAAGGGGTTTATCAAAGCTCTATATATAAGGCCTCTCGCACTGAAGGGCTTTACCAAGGCTCTATAAATCTTCCAGTACAAAAAGTCTATCCAAAGCTGAATAAAATCGTCAAGGTATTGAATAAATATAATAAAATAAATCGTGCCAGGCCTCAGTTGATTAATATGCCTGGTTCATAAAAATTACCTTGCTCTTGAATCCTACCTTGAGCCGCCCGTAATTAGGTTACCTTTCTTCCTTCCATCCTCTTTAACTTGGTTCCACCCCTCCCCCAACCCTTCCCACCCCTACCCCCTTCTCACCCTTGCCCCCTTCCCACTCCTGCCCCCTCCCCACCCTCACCCACCTCCCATCCCTGCCCCCTTCCAACCTCTAGCCCCTTCCCACCCCTGCCCCCTCCCCACCCCTTCCCCCCTCCTTACCCATGCCTCCTCCCCACCCCTACCCCCATCCCTTCCTACCCCTTTCTCACCCCTACTTATTCCGGCTCCTATGACTCACTCTCGGGTATATAAAAAATATCTGCTGTTGATGGAATTGAAGAAGAGAGTTGCTCAGATCATGACAGCAACTCTCTCTCTCTCTCTCTCTCTCTCTCTCTCTCTCTCTCTCTCTCTCTCACGAATCCAATGTGTATCCGTAACTGAGCCGTTCACTAAGTCATTGTACACCCACCAAAAAAAATTATCGTTACCTCTGGGTGCGATGAACTCTGAAATGATTTGTAAAAGTGAAACTGTTCATTTGGTACTGGTTCAGAACCCTTGGTCCTTATGTCATATTGCATCACACCACAAGGGTAACATTTTTTTTTTTATGGGTTATATGAAGAATGAAAGCTGGCATTATGCAACCGCAGAATTTCATGTTTTTTACACTAATTTCCTTCTGTTTTGCCACATCCACAGAGGCGTGTCTGGGGTGTGTCTGGGGTGCGCGTGGTGCGCATCTGGGATGCGTGTGAAGTCTGAGTCCAATGACAGTGAATATCCTTTTGGATTAAGTTGCGATCGAGATGTGTGCGACTATCAACTGTGTCATTTGACATGTTAGCTTAAATTCTTTCAGGTTTAGGCTTTTGTCATCCCTTTTCTTTCGCCATTTCTCTGCTGCAGGAGATACGTGTGATCTGTAGCACCTTTTTGCACTGTTCCGGCGGTCAGGTGTTATGAAGTTGTAACTGTGACCCACGGCCCTTTTAACAAATGAACCCGGTGGACTACAGGCTTGAGTGTCCCTTCTCCAGACCACCAGCCTTCTTTCGGGGGAAAGGGAAGTAGCTGAGAGACGTCTGCATATCCAAGTAGTTCAACCGTCCTCAGTGCTACCACATGAGGGCTCCCGCTCCTGAATATATAGAATCCTTCCGTGAGAGGCCTGCCATCCATCATCCTGCACCTGGCTTTTCCCCCAACCCCCCAAGGATCACAGAGGACAAGCACTGCAATCTGGAGCTCCTAATGAGGGATGATTTAAACGTCAGTCTTGATTGCGTCTATTATTGGACGCATTAACGACATGACTTCTCTGGTCTGGTTCGCATTAGTGCTCCTGTTCGTAGGGTTTGGCCTTCTCTCTCTCTCTCTCTCCTTTTCACACATTTGGAAGGCTTTTCTTGTCCATATCCACAGCGAAGGGGGAGGGGGGGAGGTAGCCCGAGATATTTTATAGTTTATGGGTTACAGTGGTTTGTACAATTGCAGGCAAAAATGCACACAGTAATTCACCTCCCCCACCTCTCGTTTTTCTCTGCTGGTTAATAATCCCAAGCTGAGAGAGAATTAATATTTCACCTCTTTTACTTCACACAAACCTCTTGTGGCTAATATTTCAACGCTGATAAAGACTTGGTGTGCTTATCTGCTTATTATTTCACCTCTACTGCTTTACACTTCCCTATGGTGGCTAGTATTCCTAAGCTGAGAGAGGCTTGATGTGTTTTTCTGCCTAACGTTGCACTCCTTTTGCTCCACACTTCCCTCTGGTGGGCAACACTTCCAAGCAGCCAGAGGCTTGGTGTATTTCTCTACTCATGGATGATTATCTTTTATGTATGTCAGGGAAGGAAGTGACTGCCATGCCCTTTAAATGATGTGGATGCAGTGGAATAGTTGGCCTACTTTTTCCCAAGTTGTTCCTTTTAGCGGTACGTGCACTTCCATGTCCACTCCTACACCAATAACAAATTCATCACCACAAATACTCAGCAACAGGAAATGGCAAAAATGTCACATAAAATTGTCAACTCGGCAGAAAAACTCAGCTAAAAAAAAAAATCTCTCCATTCCAAGTAACACAGCGCAAACAACGCCACCAAAAAATAAGTTTAAGCTCTTTCGATCAGATGACGTCTTTTTTCCACTCCACCGCGTGCTGTGTAACTGAGCTAGGCACGGCTCGTTTCCGAGAGGAAGAGGAGGAAGGTTCTATCGAAAAGTGTTGCTTAGCTCCCGGACAGAAAATGGTTGCAGGATTATGTTACTGTTACGAAAATCGTTTTAGGGCTGCCTGTGGTATTATATCAGTTTGTTGTGTGCCCACTGGCTTCACAGAGTGTCCTGCTGTGGGCTGGGTTGCAGAGTTTTGTTGTGACTGTTTCAGTATACCGATCCTACTTTTAGACTCTTTTACTTAGCATCAATAGAAATCATGCACTGAACAGAATATTGAAGGTTGCATCTATCCCGTCCAGGGCGATATGCAACTCCTAAGAAGAAAAAAAAAAAATGGCCTAAAAAATGAAAATAGTGGAAATGAATCAGAATGTACAGGTAATGAGACAGAATGAACCCACAAACTGAAAATAAACCTTGGTCAGAGAAAACAATGATATAATCTAGAGCACAGCCATGAACAAAGTTGGCCGATAGCCCTGCACCGGCCGTGGCAACGAAAGGTGCTGTGTGAAGTGTTTTCCTGTGACATGGAGCACACAACACAAGAATATGAGATGAACAAACACCCTCTGTCATTTGGGGAGGAAGAAAAAATATGGAAGGCAAGAAGAAATATGAAGCATACAGAAAAACGAATATGACACAGAAGGATATTTTCTGTCATTTGGGCAGGAATGAGAAATATGGAACGCATGGAAGAATATTAGGCTTAAAAAAACAAAAATAAGAGAAGGAAGGATACTCTCTGTTGTTTGGGAATAAGAAATATGGAAAACAGGGCACAATACTGGCAAAGGACCGTCTGACTCATACCTGTACCTGGCCCAGAATGCAGTAAGGAGGCTGAAACGCGTGCCGGAGATAAAGTGGGGGTTGGTGTGAAAGGGGTGAGAGAACACATGTGGGGTAACACCTCCTGGGTTACCATTACTGTCGAGTGCAGAAACGGACTCTCTCTCTCTCTCTCTCTCTCTCTCTCTCTCTCTTTCTCGTATCCTACTACTGAACATACTAACTGAGCAAGTAAGTCTTTCAATTCAGGTCTGATCACCTAGTAAGTATCGAAAAATCTCTCTCTCTCTCTCTCTCTCTCTCTCTGGGGGGCGCGGTAGCACAGTGGTAGCGCGCTGAGCTTGTGATCGGGAGGTCGCAAGTTCGAGCCTCGCCCGGGCTACCGTTGCCGGGAGGGGTAGCTCCCTCCTGTAACCCCAGCGGGGCTATATGGCCTTAGTTGCCTAGCTCGGGGAATTCATTTCTCCATTTCTCTCTCTCTCTCTCTCTCTCTCTCTCTCTCTCTGTCCAATTACTGAACATCTGAAAGTAATAACTGTCTTTCTCCTCTGGTCCGACCACCTAGTGAGGACCGCTTCGTCTGTGTGGTCTGTGTCATAATATAACTCTCTCTCTCTCTCTCTCTCTCTCCACAATGACCCTCCTCACTTACACTTTAAAAAGCTTATACGAAAATTCATGTGGCGTTTTTCCGAACGTTTTTTTCTTCACACACTGAAGCAAAAATTATACTCTCTCTCTCTCTCTCTCTCTCTCTCTCTCTCTCTCTCTCTCTCTCTCTCTTTCTCGGTCCACAATGTCCCACCTTACTTATACTTTAACAAGCTTATACCAAAATTTATGTGGCATATTTTTACCCAAATTTTCTCTGACCACACACTAGAGCAAAAATTATGCTCTCTCTCTCTCTCTCTCTCTCTCTCTCTCTTACCTGAATATTTTAAGCAAAAATAATCAACGGCTGGAATCCCTAAAGAGTTCTTTCCGGGAAAACTGAACAAGAGAAAGCCGAACGCCAGAATCCTCATTTCGAGATATCCTGAGTCTGCGTTTAAAAGAACTGGGGTTATGGAGGGAAACAGAGACTAAAGAAGACAGTTCCAGAGCTGACCAGTTGCCTACATGAAGGGCTGCAATGAAAAGACTGCCAGAAAGAGGGTGAGACTGCGATGCTAGACAGGTGCTGCACGCCTGCTGTAATGGGGAATCAATGCTGGCAGACTGTGCAGAAAAACAGTGGTCATTGAAACAGCGACAGCAAAAGGATAACGATGTGACAGTGCGGTGAAGCGTGGGATGGTGAACGGAGTCAGAGAGTACGGGATCTGATGAAATGTCTTAACCTTGATCTGGTTTGAAGGGGTTAAAGCGGTGAGCCTCCATCCCCCACAACAAGGCAATACAGGGGAGAATAAGGTCCCTGTACAAAGTCAACAGCTGTGCAAAGGTAAAGAAAATGAAGAGTTGGTCCAGCACATCCAATCTCTGGGAAGCAGATTTTGCAATTAATATTATTTTTTTCAGGCAAGGTCTCGAGATAAAGAAGTCCCAGAAATACTGAGGGATGGTGAAGGACTGATTTGTGTTGTTGGATATTAAAAGTGTATTCTTGTGGTATAATTAAACGGAGTAAAAAAATTGAAGGAACTGATTGTTTTATTTATTAAAGACAACGACGTGTCTTTTATCCCAAGTAGATATAATGGACAATTCTGAAACCAAGTGTGCCACTGTGTAATTCCGTGCCCAGTGAAGTAACTGTTGAGAAAGACGAGAAAAGAATTAAAGTGTCAGAGGTGGAATCATTAGCGTATCAGTGGAGAGGGCTACTGTAAACATGTAGCTCAGAATATCTCTGGTGTATAAAAGGAAGGTAAGTGATGGCAGGGCAGAATCATTAAAGAACACCACTAATAATAGCTTTAGAAGACGAACAGTGGCCATCTACAACACCAATTATACAGGGACCAGAAAGGAAGCTGGAGATGAAAGCATAGACACTGGGACAGAAATCTTACGCTGGCAGCCTCTCTCTCTCTCTCTCTCTCTCTCTCTCTCTCTCTCTCTCTCTCTCACCTGAAGTACTTATAGTCGATCTGCGTCACATTCCCCGTACACAGCTCGACACACAGCGGGGGCAGTCCTCTCTCCCTGCAGCAGTCGGAGTGGTCCATCTGATTGGCGAGGCAGGAGAAGGCTTCGGTGGCCCACGGCGCACACACTATCATATCCGGCTCACTGATAAACCTATTGCTGGGATCACAGAGGTTTCGAAGACATCTGGAAAAGAATCGAATGGCATGTTGTATAAGGGGATCATGACACCTCACCACACTTATAAATAACAAAACTCCCATAGTTTAAGACAATCATAGCTAGATCAAGAACAATACTATTACTTACGTTGCACACGTTATGCTGAAAAACTGAAAAGGATAAGAAAAGCTTGTTATGGAAAGGAATGATGGTCGCCCACAAACAGCTGCAGAAAACTTACATAATGTTTCATAAATATACACAGGAAAACATGAGTACGTCAGATTTCTCTCAGGTCAACACACACACACACACACACACACACACACACACACACACACACACACACAGCACCTGGAAAATGAGTGAATATCTGATTACAATATACGATCCGTGCAGCTTAAATTCCAGGGTAACTTCAAAGCCAGTGCCGACGTGGATGAAGAACACAATCAATGCAAGAAAAAAAAAAAATCCCACACATAAAAAGGGCCCGTAATTTAAATGGCTATGGGGGGATTTCGCAACATCTCTTCCTTGGCAACTCATTCTGCTCATTAGACCTCAATATCCTCTCCCTGGTCAATGGTGCAAACTACAATGAAACTAAAAATACATAGAAAATACCACACAAGGGAATACTAAGGTGTAAGAATAGTAATAAATCGCTAACAATAATATGCTACGAAAGCAAAAAATGCCTCTTGAAATTCGGTTCTAAATTCACACACGAATCTCAAAAGGAAATCAAATGCTTGCTGTTGAAAGGGATGTGGGTAGTTCACCGATGACTAGCCAGAAATTCTACTCTCTCTCTCTCTCTCTCTCTCTCTCCAAACGCCCCACCTTACTTACACCTTAACAAGCTTACACCAAACTTTACGCGGTACATTTTTGCCCATAAAATAATTTTTTCTTCGCACACACTAGAGGAAAATCTCTCTCTCTCTCTCTCTCTCTCTCACTCTCTCTCTCTCTCTCTCTCTCTCTCTCTCTCTCTCTCTCTCTCTCTCTCTCATGCACACAAGTTCATACATTTTATGGGGGTTTTACACCAACTACTGAGTACTTTTACAAACAAACAATAAATCACCTTTAATAAACATACATGAGCACAAACACACTAAAAGACACTCTCTCTCGCTCTCTCTCTCTCTCTCTCCTAAACAATTCCGAACACAAACATCCCGACACACTTACCATATATCACATGTAATAATAAAAATAACAACAACTATAATAATAATAATAATAATAATAATAGTAATTACCCCTCATCATACTTCCAGCATAAACTTCCTCTACATGATCATTTTTTATCTTCTCTAATAACAACAATAACAATAATAATAATAATAAAAAATAAATAATAATAATAATAATCCGCACTATACTCGTGCAACTCTCAACCCTCTCTCTGAGCATTTATCCCTTCAGCCCAATGACGTATCTTTAATTCTGTTCTTACAACTTCCAAGCGACTTCATTCAAAATTAAGTCACGTCCTCACCAAACACTTGCTGACGCGGGCTGGAGTTATGCCTCATTAAAACCCACCCAAGCTCTCGCCTGCACCCGCTCGCGCCCAGTGGGACCACTTGTATGGGTCGCAGTGATACAGATCTCCCCCTATCGCACCCACGAGCACCAGCAAACATTCGGTGTGGACAGACATCCCTTTTTGATGAAATTAACCCCTTCTGTACCGCGACGTCTTTGTTATTTTACTCTTGCTTTCTCCAGGCGATTATATTAAACTTAGGAGGGCCTGAATAGGAAGAGCGTAATGTATTTAACGACTGCAGCGTAAGAGGTCTTTCCTGAGTTAGAGTCGTCTGTTGATAATAGGAATATCGTCTGTTGATAAAAGTGAAAAAAGGCGTTATTGGAGTGAGATGGCTAATAAAAGCTATAGCAAACCCCTAGAGAAAGATACACAGCATATGGTGAGTAAATTTAAAAAGGCATTGTATAGAAAGAGGCGATATAAAGCTGTGGTTAACTCGTACAACAATATAAATGTCTCTCAGGCAGAAAAAAAATAGGTAACAGTAATAATTTTTCACTCATTCATTATCTAATCCCTCTATCTTTCCATCAGGTCTGAGGGGGAAAACGTTCTCTGCACTAGGCCACTTTCCTCCCACCTCTGAACCCCAAAGGATAAAAACTAAATCCAGCGAAACACCGATATCGATAATGGAAGACATTGGTGGAATCATTATTTTAGATTTATGTCTCAGAATGCTACACTTTCCATTACACCACCGCGAACCTTGCTAACTTGCGTCGACTGGAAAATGAGGGAAAAGTTTTTACTTTGTGTGTGTGTGTGTGTGTGTGTGTGTGTGTGTGTGTGTGTGTGTGTGATCAATACCTAGCTATATCCAGCAAAATAACGACACCAATAATGAGTGCATATTGTTACAGTCTATTCATAATACCATATTAAGAAGAGCAGACCTATAAAGTGCAATACCCAAATGAAGCTTCGAAACCTGAGTCAATCTGAAAAACGAAAGAAATATCCGAATACCATTAAAAGAGCACTGATCTCGACCAAGCACCCAAAAAGTATAGCCCAAATGGTTATGATAGCATTCATATTGGCGGATCTTCACAATATCCAAGTGAAGCTTCACAACAAGAGTCACTTTGAAAAATGCACAAACTCTCCAAACGCCATTAAAAGAGCATTGATTATCCGTCCGAGCATCCAGAAAATGTACCCCAAATGGTTATGATGGCCTGAATGAGGGCATAATCATCCTTAATGACCAGACTTCATAAAGAAAAATCATAATCACCGAGCGTTCTTTCTGTCTCGGTTCATTGGTTCGCTTTGGTCACATGGATGCCTTGGTGTTTATGTGAATCGCTCCAGGGATCTGATGCGCTGCTGGAAAAACTGGTGTGAAAAACTGTAAGTAGGAGAAAAACGAGAGTCAGATTAATGCCTCTTGACTCACTGATTATTTACAAAGTTCCAATCTTCCCAAGAATACATGCGACTCCAATTTACATCTACATTCCAAACTGTACTGACGAACAGGGACAAGGGAGTAACCAGTTTTGTCTAAAAGTCTGACTGGCCCAAATTTCGAACTCGGGTTCTTGTAGATGTACTGTAGGCTGGACGTGCTAACCAATGCACCACCAGTTTCGCCAATGGGAGGAATTAGAGCCCCCACAAATTCCAGAAAGTTGTCAGTGCTCGCCGGATCACTAAATAGCGTGGGGTCACTACCCGCTCAGAACTGACGTACCTTTCTTTTTAAAAATTCCTATCGGGATTATTACTCATGCATAAAGCATTATACTGGTATTATATTCATCTTAGATATTTTACTGATGCTTAAAATGGGTTTTGCACCGAAAAGTTCTCCATAGAGTTTATTAAAAGCCATGAAAGCTTATTGCGTGTTTTTGCATTCAGCACATTTTTACCATGTGCTATGAGTTTCAGTTGTTCGAAAAATTTATCATACAGTTTCCAAAGATCGAAATCTTTCATTTGGCAAATCCCGACATGATTCTATCCATTATACACTTAATAACAGTAAGAATTGTACAGCCGAATTCTCACATGGCTGAGATCAGCAACCCGAATTTTAAAATGCACGGTATTCCTATTGCTTTGAGAAAACGTCTCAGTTCAGCTACAGTCTGTTTTTCCACATATATTTTAGCTGCGCAGTCGATCATGGCACTATATTTTCCGGATATATCGGCTGATTTCAAAAGGTGCAGGCGTCAGGTGTGGTGTATACACATCATCAGCGCCGCCCTGGGCCCCTGGCGGCGGCCCCACAAACTAAGCGCCTTAATAAGGGCTCAGTGAGTTCATACGATCTTCGATTGTTTAAGTACCACATTTCCTTCATTTGTTATGTAAGATACAATATCGTTATATTCATTTACCATTTTTCCTTACAAATGTACATTCACCACCTACAAACATGACAACGATCAATACTCAGGCAACATAATACTCGCATGTAGAAAGTCCCTAAACTGAGATGGACGCAACCTTCCGTTTCTATTATATTTAGAAAACGAAGCCATTTTTTTCTCCAGTATTATATGTTAATAAATCAACAGATATCCTATTTTCAGTTGAGAAACACAAAAATTGTATAACAGAGGGTAATTCAAGTTGACCCCATTTTTGCACTTTACATTAAGTAATCTGGCGAGTGGTGGCATCGTTTTCCAGTTTGTGGGGGGGCTCCTATTGTGACCTCGTAGATCAATGGGTTGGGAGGAAAGAGGTGGTAATAAATCTTTTTATCCGACGGCATAATACTGTGTGTGTGTGTGTGTGTGTGTGTTTTCAAACGATTTTCTTCACACTGGGACAGACTTTTCGACCTGGTGAAGTTAGATGTGGTCTTCACTGCCCCTTCACTATGACAAGTCTTCCTATAGTTGTATAAAACCATCTGTAGATAACAACAATATAATTAAATACATACTCGGGCTGAAGGGTTAATGGAAGGCAGATGCGTTGATTAAGACAGAGAAGCGATTTAAAACACACACACACACACACACACACACACACACACAGAACGGATTTATTTCCACTCTGCTTACTTGTGCAATTTAATCTGTGACAGAGAAACTAGCACTAGAGTATGTTAGAAATGACGAAGACTGGTATAAAAGTGGTATTAAATTGGTAATGAAACTGGTATTAAAAGTGGAATTGAAGTGTGCTAGGAATAAAGACATTACTGGTAATATACGTGGTGTTAAACTGGCAAAAAAGAGACACTAAAAATGGTGCAGAAGTGTGCCAGAACTGAAGAAATATTGGTATTAAATCTGGCATGAACTCCGTATTAAAACTGGTATTAAATTTGGTATTAAAATTGGTACTAGAACTGGTATTAACTCGGTACTAGAACTGGTATTAACTCGGTATTAAAACTGGTATTAACTCGGTATTAAATCTGGTATTAACTCTGTATTAAAACAGGTATTTAAAACTGCTATGAACTCGGTATTAAACTGGTATTAAAACTGGCATGAACTCGGTATTAAACTGGTATTAAAACTGGTATGAACTCGGTATTAAACTGGTATTAAAACTTATATGAACTCGGTATTAAACTGGTATTAAAACTGTATTAAAACCGGTAATAAAACTGGTATTAAAACTGGTATGAACTCTGTATTAAAATGGTATTATAACTGGTATGAACTCAGTATTAAACTGGTATTAAAACTGGTATGAACTCGGTATTAAACTGGTATTAAAACTGTATTAAAACCAGTATTAACACTGGTATTGAAACAGGTATGAACTCGGTATTAAAATGGTATTAAAACTGGTATCAAAACTGGTATTAAAACTGGTATCAAAACTGGTATCAAAACTGGTATCAAAACTGGTATCAAAACTGGTATCAAAACTGGTATTAAAACTGGTATTAAAACTGGTATCAAAACTGGTATCAAAACTGGTATTAAAACTGGTATCAAAACTGGTATCAAAACTGGTATCAAAACTGGTATCAAAACTGGTATCAAAACTGGTATTAAAACTTAAGAATTCGGTATTAAAATGGTATTAAAACTGGTATGAAAATTAAAATGGTATTAAAACTGGTATCAAAATTAGTCTTAAAACTGGTATGACCTCGGTATTAGAACTAGTATTAGATTTGGCAGTAAAATTGGTATTAAAACTGGCATGAACTCGGTATTAAAACTGGTATTAAAATTGGTATTAAAACTGGTATTAAAATTGATATTAAAACTGGTATTAAGTGTGGTGGGACAGAAGACAAAAGCAGCCAAGGGTGAAGGCCGCTGCACACTGAGGCCTTAATGATCACACCTCCCCATTGGCTTTGAATTTTTCGTGGTACTTTCCCTTGGCGATTTATCCTGCAATTTACAACTCAAACTCGTGTGCTTTTTACGCCGCTTTAATATCCACATAATTTGCACCCCCCCCCCCCCCAAAAAAAAAGAAAAAAAAACGCAAGAACTTACTGAGGTGCAATGTGTAAAATAAATCAATAAGGAAGAAGTGTTACGAAATTTTAGAAAGCCACGTGAGAATAAAACCCAGAACACATCGCTACGAATGAGGCGTCACGAATTCCCCAAAGCCGCTTACAATACGACCCATAATGTGGTGTAACGTGCAGAATAAATCGCTTGAGGAGATGCGTCACGAAATATCCCAAGCCACCTAGAATACA
>NC_137010.1:60970082-61060082 GCF_032717465.1 Coenobita brevimanus | reverse complement strand
TTAGTGCTCCTTTGGCTCACACCAGCATGATGAAATGTTGGGAGTGAACTTAATTATATTACATACACACGTGACAGGAAGGAATTCAGTCTTAGTTAAACCAACACAATCAATATCTCATGTTGCATCATAGTCTGTTTGATTGACCTGTGCATCTGGGATGTATGGGGCAAGTAGGGTGTGTTTGTTTCACGACTGTTGATTGGCCGCCGATGATGTCACTGAGGTAAATGCAGGCATGTATTGTAGTGCAACATGCGGACGTAGGTGTACACCGTGGGTGGACATTATAGTGCAACATGCGGACGTAGGTGTACACCGTGAGTGGACATTATAGTGCAACATCCGGACGTAGGTGTACACCGTGGGTGGATATTATAGTGCAACATATGGACGTAGGTGTACACCGTGGGTGGATGCAATGCAACATGCGGGCGTGGGTGTACGCCGTGGGTGGGTACTTTACTTCAAACATCACTCATCGTTTTATAAAACTTTATGATCAAGTTTATTATTATTATTTTTTTAATAACAGTGAACTTTTAAAGCTAATTATGTCCTCTTTAGCTTCGGAAATTATTCCGTATTTAATCTGGCAGCTTGTACTGAAGGCAATTTAAATATATATATATATATATATATATATATATATATATTTATATATATATATATGTTAAAATAAGAAGTGTAGATTTACATCATCGGCGGCCAATCAGCAGCCGCGATTCAAACACACCCTACTCGCCCCATACATCTCAGCTGCACAGGTCAATCAAATAGTTTTTTTTCTTTTTTTTTCTTTCTTTTTCCAGTAGCGACAGGATATTCAGCACATAATTCCGTTGAGTTGCCGCAATCTGTAGAAGCGACAAGAGGGAACCTGATGATTACTGAGGCAAACATGTGTAGACGGAAGGTATTTGGCCTTAGTTCAAATGGCACCATCACCATCTCATACCACAACACTGGCAATAGGTAAACAGCACAGCGCTCCGGACAGCGATAATTGGAGCTGTACACACACACACACACACCCACACACACACACACACACACACACACACACACACACACACACACACACACACACACACACACACACACAAGCAACTGGTGGGGGATTAGGTTCTATATTGAATAATGTGACAAGAACACAAATTCAAGTAACAGAACGGGATTTGGCAACTGAAAGATACTGTATAGAAGAACACAGATTTACGTAAGAGGAGGGAAATATTTGAACAATCACAGATACAAGGACAGCATAATTATGAAGGTTTTTGTTTTTTTCTTGGAAGGAACAATATTGCGGGCTTCTGGCCTTAGGTTCCTTCTTCCTTGCATTAAAAATAAGATACAAGGACACAAATACTGTATAAGCATTAGAAAAGTGTTTCGCTTTTGAAAAATTATAGATACTAGGGCAAATATAAAAAATATGAAAGTTTTCAGTATTTGTAAGACTGTAGATGCAAGAACTCAACGATAAATGATAGGAGGGTATTCAATATTTCCACAATAATGGATAAAACGACACCTACACTGCACACAAAACAGGAGATTTGAGACAAAATGACACAAATATGAGTACTATACACTGTGAAACTTGGCCCAGATTTTCATACCTTTACAGTGTATTTCACGTAGTTCAGTGGTAGAAAAAGACAACAGTAGGGCTCTGCATCCTTAACATAGCACTTCTTCGTGACTGGCACCGTATTCTAGTGTTAAAAGCTCAGCAGTCACGACGGAGAGATGGCAATTTTAGGCCAAGTTAGAGTACAAAAACTTTAACAGGGTACTTAGCAATTGTTTTAGAGATTACAGGCACTGGCCTAATCAAGCAGGCTTATCGCACACACCACTGCGTCCTTCTCACCTTGACCTGCATACGCTTGGGCAGAAACAGCTCATCTTGGCCATCAATGCGATCATCGTCGCCAGGAGGGGGGGCGTCCGTCGGCATATCAACGGGAGGATCGAACCTGCGTGGGGATGAGGTGTTAGTCTATCATCAGCCTATCATTTACTGCCCCATCAGGAGTATAGGGACCCAGGACTAGGTTAATAAGACCAGAAATTTATGGTGAATGACTAGCCGCTTGCTCCTGGGTACTATTATGTGGGCACACCCTCCGACCACCCCTTGGATATATACTTTAGTGGACAAAATTCAGTTGGACAACCTAAATCCACTACACCACCAGGCATTTGTTTGTGAACGTGGCTGAAGGAGCTGAGTCAGGTGTATACCAAACCTTATATTAGCACGTGTATAATATCGAAAAAAAAAAAAAAAAAAAAAAAAAAAAAAAGAGCCCCCCCAACGGGGGAATCACACCAGCTGAGAGCCGATACATATCTAGCGCGGCTCGGAATATGACCTTGACCTTGACCTACTTTCACCAATTTCAAACTCATATGAGATTTTCATCCCTGCTACACACCTGTAATTTTGTGATGATACTTGATCTTCAACGGTTGCGAAGTTATCGTGGTAGCAGACTCACACACCTTGACCCACTTTTACCAATTTCGAAATCGTAGATTTTCATCCCTACTACACACCTTTTAAATTTTGTGATGATGTCTTGAGCGGTTGCGAAGTTATCGTGGTAACAGACACACCGACCTTGACCTATTTTCACCAATTCGAACTCGTACGAGATTTTCATCCCTACTACACACCTGTCAAATTTTCTGATGATATCTTGAGCAGCTGCGAAGACACACAGACCTTGACTTGCTTTCACCAATGTCGAACTCGTGATCAACTTTTTTCCCTACTACACACCTGTAAAATTTTGTGATGATATCTTGAGCGGCTGTGATGTTATCGTGCTAACAGAAACACGGACAGATGGACAGACGGACAAATTGCAAACAACACCAGCTTCCTTATCGCGGCTGATAAAAAAATGCACAGGAAGAGGTACAAGTCAAACAGATGTAACACACTACGTGGAGACTAAATCCTCTAGTTATATGTACGAGTATACCTAAAACACTCACTCACAAATTAATGCCATATAATGTAATCTGTAGTCATGAAAGCGGCCACCATCTCCAACTTCCCATTCAACACAGTGGAGTAACAAACGCGGTGTGGCTGTCAATCTTCTGCTTGACTAGATGAGTATCCAGAAACAGAACAATGGACAGTTGTAAATCAGCAACCATATGCTAAACATAACATCCATCTTATCGTCCCTCAATCTCCTCGCTATTCCACGAAAGGGGGAGGATGGACGGCGGAAGAAGGGCGGTTTCCTCCAGCACTGGGTTCACGTTCATATGAGCTTGGGGTTTCTACTACTTCTACTACTACTACTACTATTACTACTACTACTACTACTACTGCTGTTACTTTTAAGTGTTTCAGCCGCAACGTCATTATTATTGCCTTCTTTACTGCTACCAATCAATAACATACAGCTAGAACACTCACTTACACTACATGCAATAATCGTTCTATCTAACCCATCTAGTTAGGAAATCGCTTCAAAGTTCAATAAATCCTCTAGAAACAGCAAGTCACCGTGTTTAGTACGTACGTCCACATCCACTTCTGAATCTGATCGCATTTTTCAGCAACAGTTTCTTCATCAAATAGGAATCATGAGTCGTAAGAACAAACCTACATAGAGTGAATTACCAGTTTTACCTTTCCTTTCTATAATATAAACACTAAATCACATAATTCGGCTGCTAAAGATCCACTGCTGCCTATAAAATTGATCTGCCAGTCTCATTTCACAGGACTTGCTACATGAAAAAACAAGTGATACTTTGGAATAGACCCTTCATTATAATTAAATGCAACTATAACTTTTTTTTCTAGCCATCAAGAGCTGCATTTAAGCCTGACAGGAATATTATTACCCAGACTTAAGACAAAAAAGATCATCCACCGAACTGCTACATGATTTAGTTTAGTTGCTGGATATCAGAGAGAGAGACAGAGAGACTTACTTAGTGATAGTGGTAACGTTGATAATATAGTGTTCAGGTGGCGGGGTATCCATGTCAGGATGCTGCCACTTCACCTGTACGGAGGAGGACCCTAGAACCTCCACACTGGGCGACTCTGGGGCTTTTGGCAAGATCTCTGTGGAAATGACGATGGGGTTTTTAGCCATGCGCTCTCCTTATGCCAGAGAGAGGAAAGGGGGACCAGGAAGGAGAGAGGAATGTGGGAGGAGACAGGGAAAGATGAGGAAGCAAGGCAGACAGAGAGAGAGAAATGTGGAAACATGGTCTGATAGAAAAAACAGAGGAAGAGAGAAAAATGGGGAGGAAAGAAAGGATGAAAGAAAAAGAGACGGCAGATGGGCAAGAGGACACGGGGGATGATAGAAAAACAGGGGGAAAGAGAGACAAGAGGAGAAAACAGAAGAATGACGGGTTGATAGAAAAAGGAGGAAATAGAGAGGAAACAGAGAGGAAATGGAGGCTGATGGAAAAATGGGGGCAGAGTGGGGAGTGGAGAGGAAAGGAGGAAACAATGGATGATAGAAAAGCAGTGGGATTGAAAGACTGAGAGGAAAAAAAAAAAGAGGAAAAGAGGGTGGAAAAAGAGAAGCAGAGATCGAGACCTGTATTCTCGTCTGCCTGGGTGGCTTCACAGCATCTCTTCCTTAGCGATTTATTTTGCACTTTACATCTAAACATTCCCTTGCATGTTACATATTCCATTTAAATATCGACAAAATTTGCATCCTGGTGTTAATAACAATCCAGACTCAACTACAATACTGCGCTGATTCATTGCCTCCAAACAGAGGACTTTTGTTGAGGCGTGTGCCATTTTGCGACCCGATACCCTACCTGACGTCAATCAATGGCCCTTCGGTGGGACTGGATGCTCAAGCCTTTAATCAATAGCGTGCACCCCACTAGACCCTGACTGCTACAATCACACCTGCAAACATGCCTTATTCACTTGCACTAAGAGTTTAATGGCCTAATACAATGAGCTTTCTGTTCACCCTCTTCCCCTGTCCCTAGCTAAAGTGATGTGTTGGACAGGTTTCATACAGAATACGAGTAAACACCTATTGCGGTTGTCCGAAGCTACTGTAGACGACAAGAGGAGTCATTCAGGAAAAATATAACACGCGGTCAAAATCTCGACCTACCACCCTGACACAAAACAAGGTCCTTTCGATATATTACTCTGGATACGACTTTTCTTCAGCAAAGGGTAGGGGTAAAGGGTGAGGAGAATGGTTCACGACTGTACCAATCACCACACTTACAAACACGCCTTATCCTTTGCACCAGAAGTTTAATACCCTAGCAAAGTGAGGTATCCCCATGTCATTTAAGTTATTTTTTTGTTATATGATTTCATTGTTATACTATCAATTGGACATATACTAACATTAACTTTAAGACACCACGTCTGGTTGACAAGTACTTATTCTTCGCGTTCACAGACAATCCCATCCAAGAATCAAACCCGGGTTATACAGTCACTACCACAAGAATCGTTCATCCCTACCATCAAGGTGACATCCTTTTCACTTAATTATTACTACCTACATACGATTTTATTCAGCTTACGGGAGGCTTTAGAAATGCAGATATTAGACACAGCCTTAATTAACCCCTTTCACAATACACGCCTTTCCTAAGTTGAATAGTTTGGCCGTAGCAAATACAGACTAAAAAGGACGTCACTAGGACTCAAGGCAGTAAGAGGATAGGCCGGGTGTTCTTCATCTACCAATCCCTGCTATCCTTCACGAGGCCAATAACTGCGTTTACTTTCTGACTCGTGGTACTGATGCTTCCCTTGTCAAGAGTATTGCTATTCATAAACACATAAACCGTATGTACTCTTACAGTGGGACAGATGGCCAGTGAGTATTTAGCGGCTAGTGATAAGAATCGCCGGCGTATATACTGTGCTTGAGTCAATGGCCCATATTCCCGCCAGATTTTCGGGGCGTTCTAGCACTTTGTTTCTTACCAGCTTATTTCCGCATGAGGCACCTAAGTATTCCCTTATGTGTTATATACGTAATTTAGGCCAAAACTTAAATATATGAACAGAATTAAAGAGACAAATGAGGAGTACAACGCAAGGCAAATTGCTCAGAAAGAGGTGCTAGAAAGACTCCTAAGCTCACCTCAATACTACCTGAAGCTCCTGGATCAGTAAGGCTCTAATATACACTGTAGGTATTACTTACAAATGCTGTTACTCCTGAAAGTGCTTACAATATGAATTCATTATCATTATCAACATCAGTATCAGTAAATTCAATGCTACTTGATAAATATGTAATAAATATGGTATTCTCCAGTCACTAAGATATAAAGGAGGTTATACGGTAAGTCAGTCTGTGCACTTACCGACGCCATCCGAGATACACATAAGAGTGACTTCGGTGTATGCGGTACATGAGAAGTGTGACTGTATGCTGTCCTCCTGCATGGTGTACTCCCCACGGCACAGGTCCTGGCATATGTCCGGCACTCGCTGCTCCTCACAACATGGCACGTGGTTCCTCATGTCTGACACAGAGAAGAAGAATCATATAACTGTGGCTCCAGTCACAGTGGTTCCTCGAAGCCGACCCAGAACAAGAATCATATTACATTTTCAGGTTCATTACCATTTCATTCCGGTGACGTTTTGTTTATTCTTCCTGCTATCACACGATTTTATCCTGGGAATGGCCTCTCGTACTGAACGGGTTACTGAAAGCTATACTCAGTCCCTTCAGGTCGAAAAACCCCTCCGAGACTCAGTACTATCGTCTTAAAGAGACGTCATCGGAATGAAAGGGTTAACACTACTTATGTTCAAGCCTACTATGTTCAAGAGATGCTTGTTCTGTTCAACCCTATGCTGCTGTTCAAGTTTGTTCTTCTGTTCACGCTTACTCGTCAGTGTAAGTCTATTTTTCTGTTGTTTCATTTTGTTCAAGCCTGTTCTTCAGTTCCGGCCTGTTCTGTTCAGGCCTTTTCCTCAGTTCAGTCCTATTCTGTCAAGTCCATTTTGTTCAAGGTCATTCTTCAGTCCTGTTCTTCTGTTCAAGCCTATTTTGTTCCATATGTCTGCCACAGAGAGGGACACTTATAGGCATTATCTTCTGTAATTTCTTTTATTTTTAATCTTTGTCATAACCTGATACTTCCACTAAAACGAAAGAAAATGAATTGTAAGAGGCAAGAATGGAATGAAAACGTACGTGATAGGACTGAAAGAGCTGAACGTAATGATATGCAGTTCTCTCATCTTAACTTGGTCAAGATTTTGTTTACGCAGCTTAATTCACACTGACTGATGATTGAATAAGGCAATCTTACGGCTCCACATCCTTTTTCATGACACTTCTTCGTGACCATCATAAATTTCTAGTATTAAAGTACTGTTACACCTCAGTGATTATGATGGAGAGATGGCAATTATGGGCCACGTTAAAGTGAAAAGAGCATAACATACTAGGCAGTCATCTTGAAGCCACAAACACACACACACACACACACACACACCTTCCATATATACAATGAACAACCATAGACACAACACACACCCTAGTTCAACTCAAGGAGTGACATGTCCTACCCACTCATCCATCCATCCATCCATCTCCTCTTACCCATGCTTCACTATACTCATTTTTTAATATCGAGGCGAAGATGCACTTGACAGGCTGGTGATGACTCGCACAATGCAACATTACTTCATAATCTCTTCACTCGTTAGCATTAATAATTAACAACATATAACTGAGGTGGAAATTTGGGTTAGTAAATGTTATTCGGACAGGTTGCATTCAGCCAATCATCACCAACCCGTCAAGTGCATCTTCGCCTCAGTAAAAAAAAATGAGTAACAACTCATCCATCTAACTTCTCTTATCCTAACTAACAACTAATTCATCCATCCATCTCCTCTTACCCATGCTTCACTAATAACTAACTCATCCATTTAACTTCTCTTACGCATGCTTCAATAACAACTAACTCATCCATCTACCTTCTCTTACCTATGCTTCAATACCAAAATGAACAACCCTTCCAGCACTCTACAATTTCCCATCCACGCCAAGGTAAAACAAAATTTTCCATATTTTCTCCATTCACACTGTTTTCTGCCATTTCCAGACCCATGCCTGCCATAAAAACCTTTCAGTCCTTCACAAATCCTTTCATCACCATCCGTCAAGCGCAAATATACCTACTTAACTCCCTGTCTATCTACATAAGCTCACACCGCAACGCCCATCTATCTACTTAGCTCACTACGTAACTACTATCTATCTGTCTATCATATACCCACCTGCCATGCACTTAACGATGAAGGGGAAGTATGTCTCGCAGGCTTCGGGTTCGATCCCTGTCTTGCCCTCGAGAATGTTGTGTATGTTGCAGAAGCCGAGGCACTGGGTGGAGACGCTGTTCTTGACGCAGCAGTCCGTGTAGTTGTGGGGGGACCGCAGCGCTACCTGGGAGGCTGACTCATTGGCCGGAACGACTGCGAAGTAGAACACATTAGATTAGACTGGATAAGATTACATTAGATTGCATTAAAATAGGTAAGGCCAATTTACAGCAGGTTAGGCTAGGTTGGTCTGGGCTGGGTTGGATTAAGTGTGGTTTGGTTTGGTTTGGATTGGATTGGATTGGGTTGGGTTGGGTTGGTTTGAGTTGGGCTGGGTTGGATTAGGTTCCGTTAAGGTTAAGGGACAGAAAACTATTTTAGGCTGGGTTAGGTGAGGTTACGTTAATTAGAATTGGCTAAGTTAGGTTAGGTTGTTGTTGTCAGGAGTGGCTGGATGGACACACTTCTGAATACAACAGCCCGAGAAGCTGTGAAATGACAGCAGCAGTGCCTAGGAAACCTACTCGTTGGCCGGAACAAATGGAAGATAGAAAGTTAGGTTTAGTTAGGTTAGGCTGTGTTAGGTTGGGTTGGGTTGAGTTAGGTTGCGTTATGTTGGGTTGGACTGGGTTAGGCGTTGGGCAGAGCCTCTGAAGAACTGAGGATTTGGTTAAGTTAGGTTACGTTAGGTTTGGTAGGGTTAAAGCAGGTCAGACTGAGGAAGGTTAGGTTCAGTTGCAGAACCGCAGTGCTGCCTGGGAGGCTGGCGCGATGACTGGAATGGCTGGGGGACAGATTAGATTAAAGAAGCTTAGAGTAGCATAAATCAGAATAAACTAAATTATATTAAAATCGATTGCGTTAGGTTTGCTTAGGTTAGTTTGGGTTGGATTAAAAAATAGGTGAGGTTAGGTTAGGATGGGTAGGATCGGTCTGGGTTGGGTTGGGTTAGCTTTGGTATGAATGTCAAATTGATAGGAGGGGGAGCTGAAGACCTTGGAGCGCAGTGTCACTTGGAAGGGAAAGACTCTGACTGGTCCCACTGGGAGACAGGCGACGGAAGTTTGGGCTGGATAATGGAATGGGGATAGAAGAGCAGAGGAAGTTAGAGCTGGATAATGGGATAAGGAGGTGAGGATGACAATGGGAATGGAAGAGGACGTTAGGGCTGGATAATGGGATATGGAAGTGTGGATGACAATGGGAATAGAAGAGGAAGTTAGGGCTGGATAATGGGAGGGGGAAGTGAGGAAGACAATGGGAATAGGAGAGGTATTCAGGCTGGATAATGAGGTAAGGAAGTGAGGATAACAAAGGGATAGGAGAGGAAGTTAGGCTGGATAAAGAGGTAGTGAAGTGTGGATGACAATGAACATAAAAGAACGGAGGAAGTTCGAGTAGGATAACAGGGTAAGGAGGTGAGAAGTGACAACCTATCAAGAATGGGACGGAAAATGTGAATGTGCATGTAAATGACACATAAAACACCCAACAGTCACACACACAACAGTCAACTTAAACACCCAGGTCCCCAAATCTATATTAGGTGCGAAAATACTGAGGTAAACAGACCAATGACGTCTGATGAACGATTGAGGATAAAAACCCTGATGGGTGTACTCTAATTACCTCCGCCATGGAAGCTGCTTTCACCCCCGTCCGATTGTTTGTTTGTTTATTGGCTGGTTTGTAAGCAAGATTACACAAAAAGTACTCGACGGATTTTCACGAAACTTGGTAGATGAATGGGCCTTGGTCCAGATTATACTCCCTCAAATTTTGGTGCGAATCCGGATAAAGGTGCGGATCCAGGAATTTTTTTTCATTTTCTTTAACATTGCGAGATAGGGCGTTGGCGGAGGTAAGCGCTCTATTGAGTGCCATTCTAGCTGGTTTAAGCGTTTTCATAAAGTATCTTCCTTAGCGTTTTATTCTGCATATTACACCTTACAGTCTTCTTGTATGTTGCTGCTGTATGTTCTTGTTCTTGTATGTGTTGTAGTTATTGTATGCTGCTGATGCAAACTATGTCGCTACAAAAACGCTATAAGAGATAGTAAATTATAATGAGCAAATAAATCACTAACGAAAAGATATTACGAAGCCTCCTGCGCGCCTTTGAGAGAGGAACTGAGAACGAAATAGAGGAGGAAATGGATGGGAAAATGAAAGAGGAAGACCAAGAATGCTGAGAAACAAAGTGGATGATGATGATGATGATGATGATGATGATGATTAGACCAAAGAGGGCATGAAAGTCGTATGCAAGGAAGTGTAGGGAAAAAGAAGAGAAAGAGAGAGAGAGAGAGAGAGAGAGAGGGAGGGCGGGGGAGCAGCGGAAGTGAGAAGAGAGAAGCCTGGGAGTGATGGAGGATAAAGTAGAAAATCGATTGTGGGAGACGTGCTCTGTGTGTGTGTGTGTGTGTGTGTGTGTGTGTGTGTGTGTGTGTGTGTGTGTGTGTGTGTGTGTGTGTGTGTGTGTTAGACAGAGAGAGACGGTATACATGTATGTTTACGTTTATGTATATGTATGTATGTTCATTTTTTTTCGACTGGCGTAAATTTAAAGATGACCGTCTCTAGTTTTTACTTCTTTTTTTTTTTATATGCCTGCCTATATGACTTTTGCTCAATCATTTGTGACTATTGGGTGAGCTGATATATAACTAGGCAGGAATGTATCTTGTGTTGGGCTAAACGAATTTACTTATATCCATTGACAGAGTGTGTGTGAACTCCATCCATCCATCATCCAATCATTTTTTGCCTCATCAGGAGCGTAGGAACCCGCGATATATTGCTCATTCGCGACATTTAAGGCAAGAGTGAATGTAAGGCGTGTGTGTGTGTGTGTGTGTGTGTGTGTGTGTGTGTGTGTGTGTGTGTGTGTGTGTGTGTGTGTGTGTGTGTGTTATCATCTGATTTCAGCCCAAATACTTAGCCTCACTGTGCCCATCCAATCCCTAGAGCTATGAACACCCTTGCCAGTACCACAATTTCTGAAATACATAGCCTAGTTTCGGTCCCCTACACCTAGACAGGGATGTGGGATTAGATGTTTCCATACTTCTCTTCTGTACACCAGTCTTGCCAGAACATCAAGAGATTTTGCACATGTATCAGATCAGCTGTCAGTGTAAGAGTTGAAGGTGATCGTGGTGAACAAGAGTATTTTGATATAAGAAACAAGAGCATTACATACACGCCACATTGTTAAACCGGGAATACGAAGGTTCTGCGCTAGTCTCCAGTCATTTACGATAATTTCAGGAGCATGTAATGATGATAACACATGGCTGATCTTCACGTATGGTTGCTGATAACACCCAGTTCTGTCCGATGCAGGGTGGTCACATGCATCAATATCACTCCATCTATCCATCACTCAGTCCTTTTACACCCCGTTTGGAATGCAGAAACCCGGAGGCGATTCAGCCCTGACATTTAAGGCATGGGTGACCAGTCTCGCTCTCCCCCGAGTGGCATTATGTGGGCAATAAACTCT
Organism: Coenobita brevimanus; assembly: GCF_032717465.1. NCBI lineage: Eukaryota > Metazoa > Arthropoda > Malacostraca > Decapoda > Coenobitidae > Coenobita > Coenobita brevimanus. The sequence goes on along the minus strand of NC_137010.1, from coordinate 61,048,239 downwards.
AATCAACTCTCGGATGTAATCCCTACCACAGGCGTAATTCGGGTGGAACGCTTTAACTCACTAAACCTCCTAAGGTCATTGGGTTACATGGTTACCATCCAAAATAGTGTCCCGGTTACAGGAAACCATTTCGCTTGTCGTTCGGTGTAGCCGCCCAAAGACAACATTACATCGAGTGAGTGGATGATAGGCGCCACCACTACCTATTGTACCACAAATCAATAGTACTGGTGCTCCATGAATACACAAACAGATAAATAAATAAACAAAAAACACTCCCCTGTGCAGATGTCACCGCTCTCAGCTTTAATAGGGCCGTTAGAACACGAGGCTTGGAGTGCCGCTGTCCAACTATGTCCAGCCACGGTGCAATCCATTTACCGTGATATATCTCCGCCAAAACCACCCTTATTTATGGCCATCATAATTTTTGCACTTTGCCTCCTAACTGCCGGCCTGGGGGTTCGAGTGATTTACATATCGTGATGGAGGAATTTATGGCGGAACAGGGATTACAATGGCATGAAGGATTGCTCTTTGGATAGCACGTATTTATTCTGGAAAGAAGCCAGGCATATGAAGGCAGCATGAGTTTATCTCCTTCTTCTTGGAGGAAACTTTGACATAAACCTTCACTGTACTCACACCAAAAAAGCCACAGCACTCAATTTCACAGGGTATACTCTCACGGCCTCTCCCCACCACCATCCACAATTCCAGCTCATTCTACCCATTTCCTTGCTCTCCAGGCCCATTTCCTTCCTTCCCCACCTTCACTCAAGCCACCCATCCAACAACACCCATTTCAGTTGGCAGATTTTCCTGCACCATCCTTACCATCCACCAAAATTCCAGCCCAATCGATCCATCTCTTCGCCAACTATGCCCATTTCTTTACCTTCTTTTTTCTCTACCTCGTATTTCTTTTAACGGGTGCATGGCGCGACGCAGGTTACGAGGTCGACGAACGAGCTTGTTATATTCTGTCCTTGCCATCTCCGGGACGTTTCATTTGGCTTTAGAGTTATTTATCCATTTATATTTATCTATCTACCTATATCTATCTTCCTATATCAGTCTGTATATCTGTTTAGCTATTCATCCATTTCTTTACTTACATATTACTTAATGCAGCAGTTAGTTACAGCCTCCCTATATACTTTCACCACAACAAGTATCCCCTAAACTGGAAAAAGTCGTCCAGGGGTGGTGCAAAAAAAAAAAAAAAGAGGGAGAGAGAGAGAGAGAGAGAGAGAAAATCGAGTTGACACGAGCAAGAGGGACTGCAGTTTCATGGGACAAAATTTGTTTTTTTAACTTTTTCTCTTTTAAGGATATATACAGCTTTCAATAACCCCTTCACTACTAGAGGCTCTTTCTATCTATCTATCTATTCATCTATCCATCCATCTATCTATCTATCTATCTATCTATCTATCTGTCTGTCTATCTTCTAGCTATCTAACTAATTATTGCAAGACGCCTTAATCACGTAAAGGGTGGCCACAAACAAATCGCCTCCACGTCGCTCTATCCTCTACCATTTGGCTGCCCTCCTTCCAACTCGCATCTCCCTCCCTCATATATCTCTCCACTCCGGGCCTCCATCTCATCCTCGGTCCCCCCTTCCACCTCACTCACATGCACTCTTCTAGTCAGTCTCTCATTCTCCATCCTTCATCCGCTTGGTGGTAGTCTGAACTGGTAAATAAGACATCGGATTGAAAGATTTAATACGGAAATAGGGATCAGAATTGCATATACGTTGGATTTCGGACAGGACTGAATACAAGGCAGTCCATTATACCGCTCCTATTACTCGTGTCTTCCTGGGACGGCTCAGTCAGCGCTATCGGTGTCCATCCTGCATTATTTATTCACTCCCTGCACCCACTGCCACACCCACGCCCACACCAGCACACTGAGCCGTGCCCGCAACACACAAAATACCGTCATGTGAGTTTCTGGTGAAGTGCTATTTGCCCTGAACATCAACAGCGTAGGAACCTGGGGCTAGGCAACTCAGTCCCGACATTTAAAGTGAGGGTGACCCGCCTCACTCGCCCCTGAGCGGCACTAAGTAAGCAATAAACCAGCAACCACCGCTCAGACATAAACCTTTCCGGGCCTAATCCGGTTGAAGCGCCTTAACCCACTAAACCACCAGTGTCGGGCAAATCAGAGTGGTCCGTATACATTTACGTGGTCGGCTCAGTCTGCTGGTGTGGGCGTGGGTGTGGCAGTGGGAGTAGAATATGTGTAAATGATGCAAGACACACACTAACAAAGCTGAATGTGCCGTCCCTGCAACACACAAAAAATCACCCCTGGAAAAATTGCAGTGTGTTATGCAAGTGTCCAGTATGTAGTATGTAGTGAGTATGTAGGTAGTATGTAGTGTGTATGTAGACAGTATGTTGTGTGTACGTATAGCGTATGTGCACTGTATGCAAAGTGTATGTAGATGGTATGTAGAGTGTATGTAGATAGTATGTAGAGTGAATGTACGTAGCACATAAAGTGTACGTAGATGGTATGTAGAGTGTAAGGAGATAGTATGTAGGGTGTATGTAGGTACTATGTAGTGTAATAAGCGTGCATGTAACAGTATGCAGAGTGAGGCTAACCCCTTCACTCTGATTACGTTCTTCATCCTACTATTGCTACTAGCAGACGAGTTTATGGATATCTGGTGATGCACTGCTAACCGGAAGAAATATAAGCTAGTCAGTTAACGAAGCTCCCTAACACCTCCTCTTTAGCGATTTCTTTTTGGATGTGGGTGATTAATCTTCTTGTCCGTTAAAAAGATATAGAACAGTATTCTCATTCGTTACAGAAGCTCCCTAACACCTCTTTCTTAGCGGTTTATTTTTCTGGATATGGGTGGCTAATATCCTTTCGTACCTTACTTATGCAGTGTGCCGATACTGGAAGGATTTGGGTACCACAGAAGAGGACAGTAAGGTGTAAAACAAAATAAATCGTTTAAGAAAAGGTGTTAGGGGAGCTTCCTCAACACAGAAAGAAGATGACTCAGGTGGAAAGGAGTGACAAGGCTTCGGCAGGCATTCTTGTCGGTGGAGGAAGCTCACTAACACCTTTTCTTAAGCGATTTATTTCGTTTACTACACCTTACTATCCTCATCTGTCTTCCATAAAATCCTCCCCATATCGACAGACTCTGCATAAATAGCGTACAAAATTATAATAACCAGCCATATACAAAAATAAATCGCTTAAGAGAAGGTGTTAGGGAGCTTCCTTAACCATGGAAAACACTTTTTTATTCATTCTATCTAGGATGGGGTGCAGGAGGGGGACGCCTTCACGTGGTGGCATCGATATGGCTGGTTGGCCCCTCTGCCTGGTTATACAAACGCTCCTCACTTCCCCCCCTGTCCCCAAAAAGGAGGATGGTGAATTGCAGGAAGGTAAGTCCAGCCTGCAGCACACTGGGTTCACGTTGGGATGAGCCTGGGGTTGCAACTGGCTTGATTCGCGTAGCTCAGTGGCAAAACAAGACAATTCTACAGCTCTGCATCTTTCTCATGGCACTTCTTCGTGACTATCAACGTATTCTAGTGTTTACAGATTACTAAAACTCAGTATTCAAAACAGAGAGGGCAAATTTACGCCTAGTTAAAATGAACAGAGTATGGAGTCAGGCAGATGTGTTTTTCTAAGTCCAAATATTCTCCTGGAACACAATTACTTTACATCCAGGTCCCTAAATGTACCGGGCTGGAGGAAAGGCTGGGTAAGCTTTAAATCTCGACAGGAAAAAGGAGCTGACTTGACGCGGAAAAGAACTGACATTAACTATAACGCAAAATGACAGTATGAAAGGTGGGAAGAAGAGTGGCAATAAATAGAGAGAGAGAGAGAGAGAGAGAGAGAGAGAGAGAGAGAGAGAGATAACGATCCTTACTATAAAAAATAAAAAAAAGACACCATGCATTGGAGAAGAACTTTAAAAAAAATAAATAAAGCATGGAAACTGGAAAAGAACTGAAAAAAACACAGCATGAGAAAAGAGAGAGAGAGATAAAAAGAGACAGCATGATATGAACTACAGAAGAAGAGAATGACAGGAGGAGAGGAACTTCACAACGAGACAGAATGAAAGGAGGAAAGGAATGTTAAAATAGGACAGAATGAAAGGAGGAAAGGAGCAACAGAAAAAGGAGACAGAATGAGTGCTGAAAAGGAAGTAGGAGGCATAAAAAGAATATAGAATGAAACGTTACAATGGATCGAGTAGCATTAGCGTGACAGCGTGTAGAATGAAATTAATGATGGACTGGATGAGACGGATAAGCTTCGAGATTACACGGAAAAGATGATGAGAGAGAGAGAGAGAGAGAGAGAGAGAGAGAGAGAGAGAGAGAGAGAGAATGACACTAACCTAATAACATCTCGGAGGAGACGAGTGAGGGGCTGGAATAATCAAGCACACACACACACACACACACACACACACACACACACACACACACACACACACACACACACACACACAACGACGGCAGGGGTAAAAAAAAAAAGAAAAAAAAAAACAGCAAATGACTGAAAGATGATGTTTGGCCAAAAGAAAAAATGCAAGGAGTTACACAGAAAGAAAAAGATGCGTGGTAAAGAAGAAAACGAGCAGCAGTTACATAGAAAACAGGAGGTGGGTGATAAAGAGAAAAGAAGGAAAAGTGACACAGAAACAAGACGTAAGGATAAAAAGAAACCAGCAAGCGGTTACGCAGAAAAGAGATGGCGTATGACAATAAGGAAACACATAAGCAGGTGAACTAATCGCTTGTGACCCACCTGCCAACATGTATAGTGATGTGAGTGAGGGGCTGGAGTTAACCTCACACACATACACCCCCGTATCGGAGATCTTGGCCTTCTTGATTACCAACACCCACACGTCTCCACCTGCTGGGAAAAATGATAAAAAAAAGGTAAGATAACAGGCTCGTGTAACCGTAGGAACACAAAAAACATCTGTACATTAAAGTTCTGGCTATAATTCTCATACTCATGGGAACAGAAAAATGGCGAAGGTGAAAACTGCTGCTACCGTGGTAACACACAAATATTTCCCATTTATCTATTTATCTATCTATCTACCTATATGTCTATCAATCTATCTATATATCTTTTATCTACCCATCTATCTGTCTACCTGTCTGTGCGTCTATTTATCTATCAATCTATATATCTTTCATCTATCTATCTATCTATATACCTGTCTGTGTGTCTAATTATCTATCAATCTATATATCTTTTATCTATCTATCTACCAATATACCTGTCTGTGTGTCTATTTATCTATCTTTCTCCTGATGTCTGTCCGTGTCTGTCAATCACTCAATCATTCAAGAACTATCTATCTATCTATCTACCTACTTACATGTGTCTGCCTCTGTCTGTATGTAGGTACGTAGCAATATCTATCATTTACTTATTTCCTGCTCATTCAGGCTCGTAGGGGTACTTGGATTTAAACCCTTCTACGTTACATCGAAATGATCGGATCTTGAATTTGGCTCTCTCTTGTATTTTGTTTTCCTCTTGGAAAGAACAATATTTAAGCGGGCTCGCGGCCTTTGGTTCCTTCTTCCTCTCATAAAAAAAAAAAAAACTGGAGTGACAACCCACTAGGTCACCAGGCTCCCACTTAGTTATATAGTTACCACCCAACGTAGTAAATAGTTTTACGTTACAGGGAATAAACGAAGAGAATCATTATACAGCAAAGTACCGATTATGATTCACGTTAAGCAACTTGGGGCATAATAACACCGTACCGTAAAGCATCCTCATCTCAGTGGAGCTCGAACCTACCTCGCCACTGCCGGTCTAAAAGCTAAGTGACTGTCAAATAATTACGACGTTTTTTCTTCGTACCCACAGTGATGGTAATGTGGGTGGCAGTTAATTTACGCTCTTCCAGTCACAATGGTTGACATGTATGTGAAGAGCCACATACACATCTTCAGCCCGGCAGAGGAGAGGTTGGTTTAAGCCCCACACAGATGAGGGTGTTTTGCGGTACAATATTACTACAGCCTGTCGTTAATATATATACAATTTGGGACATGTAAAAAGCAAGAAAAGAAATCACAGAGGATTTTAGAAGCTTTCATTCACCGGTGCGCTTTTGTTGGGAGTTAGGACATGCGCTCATAACTGTTATCAACGCGAGAATTTACTTCCTAACTGCAGGGACATTCAGTATAAGAGAAAATAACAAGAAAAATGGATTGCTGGGTAATAGGTAGTGTTACGTAAAAGGGCATGTATGGTGTGTACAGAGTAAATGGGCAGACTCCTTTTATTTATCTGTCGCTTTCTGTCTACTGGTCTGTCTACCTGCCTACGGAGCCACTGATCTCTCTGAGCCTGAGTCCCCCTCTCTCTCTCTCTCTCTCCACACACACACACACACACACACACACACACACACACACAACTGGCTCCAACACACTCCAACTCTCTCACCCACCAAACTTCCTCTCCCGGACATCACAAAGGCGAGCGAAACTTTGTCTTGGCCAGCTGACGACGCAAGTTTTCTCAAGTTTCTGTTCATGACTTCCTTGGTAATGGCCTGTTATGGTAGAGTACGCGACGCTATAAGACACTCGCTCTCCCGTGACTCTCTCTCAGGTGGAATATTAGAGCTGTCTTTAACATACACTGGTTAAGTTATTGGTACTCTTTTTAACACAAACGTTGCTACACTCGCTTTCAGCTTAATAAAATCGTCTGGCGTCGGCTGGAACAAAGTACTAGAACTGTCCTAACCAATAAAACAGTAGGTGGTGAAGCTGTTAAAAATCTGGTTCCTATGACTCACAGCTGAATAAAATCGTCTGGTGTCAGGATAAAGCTCTAAAGTTGTTCCGACCATAAAAGGGTTAATGGTACCAATTTAAACACTCCCAGGCTCCTATAACCCACGCCCAGCTGAATAAAATCGTCTGGCATCAGATGGAATAGAGTGCTAGAGTTAACCTAACTATGGAAAGATTAATGATGGCTGTATTAACACTCTCAGTCTCCTGTATTCTTTCCTGCTAATAAAGTTATCTGGAGCTGGTGGAAATAGACAATTAGTGTGTCCGAGGCCATGATAGGCTTCACAGGCCCTGGTAGAACAGTACCCAGTAATCTATAAAACAGAACAACAATATATAAATAAATAAATAAAATTAAGTATATGGGTAGATGTATACTGTATAACTCAACCACTTATGAATTATATGCATTCTCTTATTACTCTGCTGGTAGGTGAGGGCATCTACCATCCACTCACCTGATGCACTGCTACCTTCAAGTGAGTACACTGCAGCCAAGGACACCACTTATTACGTTAGGTAGTAACTATATAATCAAATGGAAACCTGGTGGTCGCTTGAGTCGGGCGGAGACAGCTGGATGTGGCCGGAAAAGGCTTACACCCGAGAGAGGCTTTACTGGTCAAATAATGCCACTCAGGGAAGAGCAACCGGGATTCCCTTTTTATATGTCAAGATTCGGTAGTCTTGATCTAAGCCGCTACGATCCTCATGGGGCAATAATTTATGGATAACACAGAGACATTAGGTGTTTTCAAGATGCTCCACATTTTTTCTGTTTAATTAATAGCCTTCCCTTTCCCAGGTTTTAGTGAAGGTCTCTCAGTCTATGTCCTCTGAAATTCGCAGCACCCTAAATTAAATATGGAAATGACAGTGGCCCAGAATATAAAAGTGAAGATTCAGATGTATGGAACAAAATATTAAATACGTAGAGACTCCTCGAAGGTTTTGCCAGGAATTCTAACTAGGGAAATGAGCTGTAACAACAACGGCGAATTTACAGTGTTGTTGTGCAAAACATTCAGAGGACACGGATACACTGTACACTCAGAACAAGAGTAACAGTGGCTGCCCGTCATCAGTAACTAAAGAGCAGAGGCATTACTAATATTTTGCAGGATTCTGAAATGGTTACTCCCCAGAAGTTCCCTTGTCGGCGATTCCAAGAGCAAGACATCAAACAAATATCAGCCTAGCGTATACTAGTCAAGGAACTGAAGCTTTTTCACACACATCGCATCCATTTATAGTCAGACTGTTTTCATCTGACAAACTTCCCTTGCGGCAGATAGCGCTTTGCCACAGCAATGCGTGGGAAAGGGTGTGCAGGTTTGGTTCCTGGATGGACGCCACATTAGCATCTCTCTATCTAATAATCAGGGACACCATACAGTAAGTCTCCACATCACCCCACTACAAGTTATGCTGTATAGTTATCATTCAGTGTTGTAAATGGTTTTCTAGGTTACAGGAAGCCATTAGGCTTGTCACTCAGTGTAGAGCCATCTGAGGTGGAAAGAGTAATAAAAAGTGACAAGAACGATGAAAAGGAAGAGAGGCTAGACACAGAAAAAGAATTACAAAGGTGAAAGAAGATGTAGGCAGCACTACATTAAGTGTGTGGATGATGTTCGCCACCACCTGCCATTTCAGCGACACAGTAATAAGGCAACGGGAGTGGCCCAGTTCTGTCACATGAGAACAAACTGACTATAGGCATAAAATGACAACATTACAGAGTTACTTGAGAGAGAGAGAGAGAGAGAGAGAGAGAGAGAGAGAGAGAGAGAGAGAGAGAGAGCGCTGTCATGTGCAATTGGCTCAGTGACAGGGTGAAGTGCTCGCCAAACTGGATCACCCTAACTTGATTTAGTGATGAAACCATTTCCACTCGAGCGGTGCCATCAACAACCACAATAAAACGTACTGGGGCACAAAACCACCCCGAATCACTGACAGGTACACGAGGGGTCCAAAGATCACAGGCTTCACTACCTTCAATACCAGATGGGGGAATGCTTGGGACTTTACGGCTGTAGGATGGCAGTGACAAGATGGTGACAATCAACAAATATTACCACGCCACGATCCAGCCAAAAGATTCTCCCCAAATCAGCTCACAATAACCTGCTTTATACAGAAGTGTCACCCCACATACAGAGGAGGACAACACCACTGTCCTCCAGCAGGTCTTCAGAAATCGCCTCCTTTCCCTGGCTAGTGCTCACATCTTGCCACCTCACAGCCTACTCTTGAACCTTCTGACAACTGTTTATTTCTTTTTTATTGATTCATTTTTTAATTTTGTTAGGATCAGCCAAGGACTCTCTATGCCAAACGACCTCTCACACTGTAAGATCTGAAGAAGAAGGCATCAGAATACCTCCAGGAATTGCTCTTTAAGACCGGGAGGAAAGTTGGACAGAACTTGGCAGTCAGGATCAAAGCCTGTCGGAACCGCGGTAAGGCACACACTGAGAAAGTTGATTACACAAGTTTTTCTTAACTCCATTACACATGATTGTATTTTACTTAATTCTGCCTCATTTTGCTCCTCACCCAAAGTATCTCTTCTTTATCTTTCCAAAAATATTTCTGGTTCCCTGCAAATAAGTTTTTAAAACCGCATAACTTTTTAATTCACCCAGTAAGTAGCTATCACGCTAAGGGTATTTCAGTATTCTTAAGATTATAATACCGTGGGCAGCAAAGGGAACTAAATACCCATTCTTGTAATTAACTGTTGTACCAACCGTAATCATTCGTCACCCGATTTTTTTTTCTGACCACCCATATACGGAATCCTTTTATACTATGCTATTCCACACTATCTATATTAACCTTCTCATGGTCGGGACGAAAACAGAGGACATAATAACTACTCATAAAACCAAGAAGGAAAAATGGATGTAAGGAAAAATGGATGTGAGCGGATCAGGTCCGTTGTAGAATGGATAACAGAGGCACCACCAAGATAACAAAGAGGCAGACCAGAGATGGAGTGGAAGCTCAGAGATAGAGTGGCAGCCCAGAGATGGAGTGGCAGCCTAGAGATGGTGTGGCAGTCGAGATGGAGTGGCAGCCCGGAGATGGAGTGGCAGCCCGGAGATGGAGTGAGAAAAAGAGGCAGATAGAAAACAGGATGGCGAGGTGAAATTCGGAGATCAGCCTAGACTGAACGGAACTGGCCAGCAGCTAATTGGCCCGAGTGGAAAGAGATGGACGAGGCCAATGTTCCGCAGTGGAATGACTTTGATGATGATGATGAAGAGGAGGAGGAGGAGGAGGAGGAAGATAAGCGTCGGAACAACTTTAGTATTCTGCTCTAGTTAAGGCCAGACGATTTTATTCACCTGTCAGTATAACAACCCTTCAATATTCATACTGATACCATTAACCCTCTCAAGGTCAAGACCACTCTAGTATTCTATCTAACGCCAAATGACTTTATTCAGCTGAGAGAGAGAGAGAGAGAGAGAGAGAGAGAGAGAGAGAGAGAGAGAGAGAGAGACTGAGACTTAGTGCTATCTTCCAACCCTCTCAAGGATGGGGCAACTCAAGTAGCCTTTGCTCTAACTAACCCCAGACGCTTCAGCTGAGCCGTGAGTGAGTCAAAGGAGTCTGGATGTTAAGCAGTCTGGATGTTAAGCAATCTGGATGTTAAGCAGTCTGGATGTTAAGCAGTCTGGATGTTAAGCAGTCTGGATGTTAAGCAGTCTGGATGTTATGCAGTCTGGATGTTAAGCAGTCTGGATGTTATGCAGTCTGGATGTTAAGCAGTCTGGATGTTAAGCAGTTTGGATGTTTAGCAGTCTGGATGTTAAGCAGTTTGGATGTTTAGCAGTCTGGATGTTAAGCAGTTTGGATGTTTAGCAGTCTGGATGTTAAGCAGTCTGGATGTTATGCAATGTGGATGTTAAGCAGTCTGGATGTTTAGCAGTCTGGATGTTAACGGAATCAAAACAGACTTAAGCAAGTTTCCCAACTGGCCGTCTCATAATGGAAGTCAGGAAGAAAAGTTTGCTTCTGTGTTTACTTCACACTTTGGCGTGTCTGTCACTCTCCTCCCTACTGCATCGTATCAAAAAGCATCATTTATATGCAAAGAAACGTAAAGCCTCTCTCAGTTAAGGAATATTACTCAGTACAGGAACGTGAGAAGTACAAGAGGTGAAATATTGGGCAGAGAAACACAACAAGCCTCTTTCAGCTTAGAGTTTTAGCCAGCAGAGGAAAATGACAAGAAGAGGTGAAATAATAGGCTGAGAAACATATCGAATGTCACTCAGTTTAGGAATATTAGTCAGTAGCGAAGAGCGAGAAGCAGAATAGGTGAAACGGTACGAAACAAATCAAACCTTCTTGCAAATTAGGAATATTACTCAACAGAAAACATAATCAATAGATGTGGAATATTAGGCCCAAACGCAAACTATGTCTCTCTCAGGAATATTAGCCAATAGATAAATGTTTTTTTTTTTTTTATGTAAGGAAAAAGGAACCAAAGGCAACGGGCCCGCAAAACTGTTCCTTCCAAGAGAAAAATAAAATACAAGAAAGAGCCAAATTCAAGATCCATTCATTTTGAGATGCCTGGACACACTGCGTTTGGAAGACTGGAGATCATAGGAAGCAGGAAATACAGACAGAGGGAGACAGTTCCAGAGTTGACCTGTTGCATAAATGAAGGACTGGGAGTAACGGTTAACTCTTGCATTAGAGAGCTGGACAGAAAAGGGATGAGAGTTTATTGCCAGACGGGTGCTACGCGCCCGTCGTAGAGGTGGTGGAATGCATGCAAACAGTTCAGAGAAGCAGTGACCATTGAAGTAGCGATAGAAAAGAGATAAAGATGCAACAGTGCGGCGAAGAGACAGAGGTTGAAGGGAGTCAGTAAGAGGAGGAGAGTTAATGAGACGAAAAGCCTTTGACCCCACCCTATTGAGAAGAGCTGTATGTGGGGAGCCTCCCCACACATGAGAGTTGTACTCTGCGTTGGGGCGGATAAAACCCCTGTATAGAGTCAACAATTGTGCAGAGGTAAAGAAGGAACAGGGTCGGCTTAGCACACCCAATCTCTTGGAAGCAGATTTTACAAGAGATGTAATATGATCTTTCCAAGATAAGTCCCGAGTAAATGAAACCCCAAGCATGTTCAACGATGATGCAGGATTAAGCTGAATATTATTAAACATTAGTGGGTATACCTGTGGAAGATTTTGTCGGGTTGATAGGTGCAAAAACTGAGTCTTTGATGCATTAAAAACAACCAAATTATTTTTACCCCAGTCAGAGAGACGAGCCAAGTCAGACATTAGATGTGCCATAGCCTCATCCCTTGTTTGTTGAAGTAACTGCTGAGATGGACGTTGTGAGAATCGAATGGAAAGGTGAAGGATGGAATCAGCGTATGAGTGGATAGGGTTAGATATACAGCTTACAAGGTCAATGATGAATAAAAGAAAGAGAGTTGGAGATTCGACAGAGCCCTGAGGAACACCACTGTTAATAGATCTAGGAGAAGAACGATGGCCGTCTACAACAGCGGCTACACAGTAGAACGACCAGAAAGCTATAGATGAAGGCACAGATAAAAGGATAGAAACCGTAAGAGGGCAGTTTGGAAATTATAGATTTATGCCAGACTCGATCGAAAGCCTTTGAGATGTCAAGTGCAATGGCAAAGCTTTTACCAAAGTCCCGAAAAGAGGAAGACCAGGAGTCTGAAAGGTAGGTGAGAAGATCGCCTGTGGAGCGTCCCTGACGGAACCCATACTGACGATCAGAAAGAAGGTTGTGATAGGAAAGATGCTTTAAAATTTTTCCATTAAGAATAGACTCGAAAACTATTGGGATACAGGATGTTAGAGCAATTGGACGATAGTCAGAGGGTTGGGAATGGTCACCCTTCTTTAGGACTGGCTGAATGAGAGCAAACTTCCAGCAAAAAGGAAAGGTACAAGTTGATAGACAAAGGCGAAAGAGTTTGCCTAGGCAGGGTGTAAGCACAGAAGCACAGTTCTTGAGAACAACAGGAGGGACTCCATCAGGCCCATATGCCTTATTAGTACTGAGGCCTGTGATGGCAGAAAATACATCAGCTGAAGACATTTTAATGTTAGCCATAAGGAAGTCAGAGGGGGGAAGTGATGGAGGAACAGCACTGGAATCGTCTAAGGTGGAATTGGAGGAGAAAGTCTGAGCGAAGAGATCTGCTTTATCAGTAGAAGAAATAGCTACAGAGCCATCAGAGTAGAAAAGAGGAGGGAAGGATGATGAGGTAAAGTTGTTAGAAAGGTTTTTGACAAGGTGCCAGAAGGAGCGAGAAGAATTCGAGTTAGAAAGTTGAGAGTACTTTATATGGATGAAATTATTTTTAGCAAAGTGAAGAACAGACTTAGCACGATTCAGGGTAGAAACGTATAAAAGATGTGATTCAGGGGTGGGTTGGCCCCAGTACCTTTTATAGGCCCTCTCCTTGTTGCGGACGCATTAGAACAAGCGTGATTAAACCAAGGCTTTCGTGCATTAGTCAAAGGATATGAGAAAGGAATGTATGCTTCCATGACCGAGAGAATAACCTCCGTAATGCGCAAGGCACACCCAGATGGCTCCCGGCCATGGAAGCAGTAATCATTCCAGGGAAAAGCAAAGAAGTACTACCTGAGGGCCTCCCAATCCGCAGCTCCAAAGTGCCACAGACGACGTTTTTTTGACGAGTCCGCAGGCCGTACCGGAGCGATAGGACAGGTTAAGGTGATAAGGTTGCGATCGGAGGAGCCCAACGGAGAGAAAAGATTAACAGTGTAAGCAGAAGGATTAGTTGTAATGAAGAGGTCAAGTATGTTGGAGCTCTCTCCAAGGCGGTCAGGGATACGGGTAAAAATAAAAATGAAGACATGATATATTAGACAGAGAAACACTGTGAGCCTTTCTCATTTTAAGAACACCAGCCGGCAGACAAAAGTGAAACAGTAGACAGAATATGAAACTAACCCACAGAAAAGGTGAAAAATTAGGCTAACGTATTACAGAGAAACATGTATGGGCAGAGAAACATACCAAGCACGACTCAGAAATGTTACCAGAGAAGAGTAACATGAGAAAGGTGTGATATATCAGGATAATTTTGTCCCACCCGACCGTTACCCGAAATTTTGCCAGTACCTTGCAGTTGATAAACGCAGGGAGTCGCGGAACTCACTGCGGAACGATCGAAAAGTTGTCGACCGCTGTGATTCAGAGCGATGTTGGGCGGAAGGCACTCCCAGGATCAGTAATTATAGTAACTGAGATTATTGAGATTATTATTATTATTATTATTATTATTATTTGTGGTAGGTGGGGGCGCTCACCATCCACTCACACGAAGTAGTGCTGCTGTCGGGTGTCTGCCCTTTCCTCTCCTCCATCCTTCTTTCCTTCCATCTCTTCTGTCTTTGTTTCCTTCAGTCTTTCCTCGTCCTTCTGCCTACGGGTGACTTTACACTCCCTCTTCTGTCTTTCTTTCCTTCATTCTTTCCTCTTCCATCCGCCTGTGGGTGACTCTACACTGAGCGACAAGCCAAATGGTTTCCTGTACACCAGGAAACCATTTACTACGCTGGGTGGTAACCATATAACCAAATTTTGGCGCCTGGTGGTTTAGTGGATAATTATTGCGCTCCAATCGCATTGAGCCGGTGAAGGTTTATATCCAAGGAATGGTTGGGGTTGATTGCTCATGTAACGCCACTCAGGGATGAGTGAGGCTGGTCACTCTCATCTTAAATGCTGGGACCAACTGCCTAGCCCCGGGCTCCTACGCTCCTCATGGTGCAATGTAGGATTGGATGATGGGTGGATGGATGGATTATTATTATTATTATTATTATTATTATTATTATTATTATATTAATATTAGTATTAGTCATCGTCCTTGATCATCATCTCCATCATCGCGACCTCTTTTCTAACCCAAGGTAGGGGTGAGGTAGGGTCCACAGGGCAATGATGCAGGGAGTATGTTAAAAGATGAAATAAGCAACAGCATGGCCGGTGATAATTTACTACTACTACTACTAATAATAATAATAATAATAATAATAATAATAATAATAATAACAACAACCAGAAAACGGAAATTGCCACTAACAATTTCAGTAACTCACTACACGACAAGGTCATCCAATTTCTACCTCAGTTCGACTGCAGGGGCTGATTTATTCCAAAATGTCCCAATATTATGACAATCGCTAGACACGGTGAATTTAACGCCCTTCATATAGTGAGCACTTCGAAGTGAGGAGCTCTTGTAGCAGGGGTCCTCCCTAGAAGAGTGTCAAACACGTTCAGCGAAGGTGAAAACACGAAAATCCTCGCACAGCAAAAATGGCGGAGTCCAAACTACTTTCGATTGAACCCTGCATGATCTCAGAAACTGCTGGTCTAAATGGTCCCATAGTCATTTCAGACCCGCTCCCCGACCTTGGCTATGTCCCAGAAAAATTTCAAATCTCTACCTTCAACGGTTTCTGAGAGTCCGCGACTAAACTATTTTTATAGGTTTTTGGATGTAACTGGAAAACCATTACTGGGAGCTGGACGATACTGGGTCGGTCCTATGAAGCCGCCAGCTGGGGAATCCGATGGCCAAGTATGCCGACCGTAGCTTTGAAACTGAGCGAATACGAGCAACTTACTTCTTCGTAAAAATAATAATAATAATAATAATAATAATAATAATAATCTCTATCTATCTATATACCTAGGCTGCTTCCCCCAAGGAAAGGGAGGTAGCCGAGACAGGACGACTCACTCTCCATTTACTCATCCATTCAAACACATTCATTCGCATCTTAGCCCCAAAGGGGAGAACGGACGGATCCTCACCGCACCACACCGCACAAGGGTCAACTGGGCAATGCAATCAGTGACATCCGCAGCAGGGCCCGACAGCAGAACTGGTTTACCCCTGCCACATCATAACAGACCCATCCCCTTACCCGCACCTGACCTGACTAGCTGATCAGACCAAATGCGGGAGAATATCCCCTCAGGGCTGCGTCATCACTTATTCATTCACAATTTCTCTCCATTTATTTCTGTCACGCACAGCCACTCTTCCTTGCTCAACAGACATCCCTCTCGCATCCAGCGCTCTCTTCACACTGTCCATCCATCCTATTCGTGGTCTTCCTCTCAGCCTTACACCTCTCACATCAGATCTAGTTATCTTTTTCACCAATCGCTCATTATCCATTCTCTCCATATGCCCAAACCATTGCAACACCCTCTGCTCAACTCTACCAGCCATCTCCCGAACAACTCCAGTTCTCCTTCGCACTTCATCATTTCGCACCCGATCCATACGCGTCACTCCACACATACTCCTCAGACATCTCATCTCCATTACATTCAAACTTTTCCTCTCTGCTACACCCATATTCCATGTTTCAGACCCATATAATGCAGTCGGTACCACAACACCCTCATACAGCCTTCTCTTTACATCCATTCTAAGCGAACGACATTTAAACACTTTTTTCATTCCTCCCAGCACCTTTCCTACTTCATTTATTCTAAACTTCACTTCTGCATCTATTCTTCCATCCACAGCAACATGTGACCCTAGATATTTAAAACAATCTACCTCCTCAAGCAACTCACCATTCAAAACTATATTCATCCCCCTACCATCTGCCAACCTCGTACACTTCATCACTTTACTCTTATTCTCATTTACTTTCAATTTCCTCCTCTCACACACCCTTCCAAACTCCTCTACCAACTCTCTCAATCTCTCCTCTGAATCAGTCACCAGTGCAGTATCATCTGCAAACAGCAGCTGCTTCAGATTCCACTCTCCTCCATCAACATTTACCAGACTCAGACCACCTAAAACTCTTGCATTCACCTCCCTTACAACACCATCCATGTAAATATTAAACAACCAAGGCGACATCACACATCCCTGTCGCAGCCCCACTCTCACGGGAAACCAATCACTCACAGCATTTCCCACTCTTACACACGCTCTACTATTTACATAAAAACTTTTCACCCCTTTTAGTAACCTACCATCAAGTCCATACAATCTTAAAACAGTCCACAAAGCCTCCTATCAATTCTATCATACGCTTTCTCTAAATCCATAAATGCCCAAAACACATCCTTGCCTTTCGCTAAATACTTTTCACACACTTGTCTCACAGCAAACACCTGATCAACGCATCCCCTCCCTCTCCTAAAGCCACACTGTTCATCACTAATTACTCCTCTGTACCCTCTCTAACTCTCATAATTAACACTCTACCATACACCTTACCTACAACACTCAACAGACTTATACCCCTAAAGCTAGTACATTCATACTTATCACCCTTGCCTTTATACAACGGGACCACACAAGCACTTGCCCAGTCAATTGGCACCATACCTTTCTCAAAGCACACATTCAACAATCTTACTAACCAGTCAACAATAGTCACTCCACCACCCTTCAGGCATTCCACAGCACACCCATCCATACCTGCAGCTTTCCCTGCTTTCATCTCCTTTACTGCCTTCTCCACTTCCTCCTTCGTGATCAAAGAATCATTCAACTCTCCCAACACATTTATTCCTTGCACCCTTCCATCCGCCACAATCTCAGCCACCCTTTCCTCCTCTACATTTAACAATCTTTCAAAATACTCTGCCCATCTCTTCCTTACTGCATCCATCTCAATTAACATCCTTCCATCCTCTGCTTTTACTCGTTCTTCCTTCCCAGACTCTCCCTTTCGCACCCTTTTCACCTCCTTCCAAAACATTTTCTTATTCTGCTGAAAATTCTCTGTCAGCCGCCTACCCCACCTCTCATCTGCTGCCACTTTAGCATCACGCACAGCCCTTCTCGCTCTATTCCTCTTCTCCTTATACCTTTCATATGACATCTCATCCTTCCTCTGCAGCCACACTTCATATGCATGTCTCTTCTCAGCGACAGCCATACTTACTTCCTCGCACCACCATTCACTTCCTTTTCTTACACCACCACCCACACGTCTCACACCACACACCTCTTCTGCATGCCCCACCACAGCACTCTTAAACAACTGCCATTCCTCCTCCACGCTGCCATTTTCCCGATCTTTCACTGCGTTCCACTCATCTTTCAATTTCTCCTGATACTCTATCTTTTTCTCTCTTTTATCGAACTCACTCACTTTCAAAACCTCCCTGCCACACCTAACCCTCCTAGCTCTCATCCATCTCTTACCTACTCTTAACTTTCCCTCCACCAGGTAGTGGTCAGACATACCTCCACCCTCCCCTCTCAGAACTCTCACATCCAACAATCTTCCTATTACATTCCTAGACACAACCACATAGTCCATCAAGGCTCTATCAACAACCCTTCCACCCTCCTGTCTCACCCATGTATACTTATAAATATCTTTCTTCTCAAACAGCGTATTCCCAATCACCATCTCTCGCTCAACACACATCGCTATCATTCGTTCCCCATTTTCATTTCTTCCAGGCACACCATGCATACCAACTACGCCTTCAACTGCTACATTTCCCACTCTAGCATTCAGATCTCCCATCATTACCACATTCACATTCGCTTCAAAACTCTGCAGACACTCATCAACATCATTCCAGAAAGACTCCCTCTCTTGTTCATCCCTTTCACTACCAGGCCCATATGCACTCACAAACACCCACAACTCACGTTCAAATTTCGCTTTCACCCACATCAGTCTCGATGACACCTCCTTCCATTCAATCACACATTGCTGAACTTCCGGACTCACTAACAAGGCCACACCTTCTCTTGCCCTTCCTCTATCAACACCTGACAAATTTCCATTCACACTTCCAAACATAGATTCCCCCTTCCCTTTCATCTTCGTTTCACTCAAAGCTAACACATCCAACTTTCTTCTCACAAACATTCTCCCAATGGCAAGAACATTATAACCTAAAACCGGTGTGGTAAGTTATAATATTAATAATATTATACACCACGCCCAGTGATAATATAGCAGTAATAATAATAATAATAATAATAATATACACCACCACCAGAACAATCATAGTCATACTCTACAGTATACCCTCGAAATTCGCGAGGATTATTTCAGCAGACTCCACATACACTCCCCACATAAACTTACTCGGCAGCTTACATATAATTAAATACAAGCCCTCTAGAGTAATTATAATATTCATAATCTACAACGTAACAGCTATAAATCTCTTGCCCTTCCGCACAACACCATAAGCACATACTGTATTAGACGATGATAAACATACTGCAGTGAAATATGAAGAGTAGAATGATAATGTGTCCACTGATACTGAATGGATCATAATTTTAGTCATCGTCGTAAATACCCACAATGCCATACAGTACAGCAGCAACAAAAACTCCCATCGCACAAACTCATTTGCATTCATGTCACGGTTGAAAACTACTACTGTAAAACCGCAAATAACCAAAACAACGAACTGTGAATTCGCAAATAGTCAAAGCAGCAAACTGTGAACCAGAAAATAGCCAAATCCGCGAATTGTAAATCAGTGAATAGCCTAAATCGGGAAATACCGATCCGTGAATTGTAAGGACACACTGCAACTACATAACATAAAGATAGTGCCTGGAATTATCTGACATATACTCACCTTCACCATTTTTTTTATTCTTTTCATTACAATACCGTGTTTACTATATTTTCTTTGTGCCAGATGATTTCACTCAGCTTAAAAGATAAATCTGTGGACTGCATTGGCTATAAGTAACCTCCATAGCCTCACACACACACACACACACACACACACACACACACACACACACACACACACACACACACACACACACACACACAAGGAAAAACAAAGAATTAAACTGATTTCATTACACCAAATAAGAATAACACAATCACCAATATCAGTGTTGTTGTTGTTGTTGTTTAAAGATTTCCTACACCTACAGTGCAGGCCGGGCCATACATTAGCCCCGTCAGTGGGGTTTAGGCTGATTAAAAAATAGTAAGGGAGGAGATAGGGCCTGGGGATTGCCCAGCACACACGCCCTGTCACCTGGCTGGCTTTGTGGTGTATGTGAATATCAGTGTTATCAACAAAGTAAATACAGGAAGTGACCGCAGAATGGTGGGTCACACAGCCAGATTCAGTTTCAGAAGTGACAGCAAGAAGCTAATTAAAAACGAAAGGATATGCCCAATAAAAGTAAGCGAAAACATAACAGCCTTTCAGTTACAAATATGCAACAGATTTCAGGCTCTAAACTAGGCTGAATGTGACACTGACCAGGTGAATGACACTCTAACAAAAGTGCTTAAGAGAATCAGCTGAGGTAGTAGGGAAAGCTAATACAACCAAAGCCAACAAATACTTAAATATGACCCTCGAGTTCATGAAAAGAAGAAAGAGATGAGAGTAAAAGCAAAGATGAAACAGAAAGAGTGGAATCAAGTAATTTTATGAAGATGAGACAGAGAAAAGAAAAAAGAAAGAGAAACATGGATCACATCAAAGATATCGCCAAAAAAAAAGGAAAAAATCTGAAACAGTGGAATGCAAAATGGCACTAGGAATGCAAGAAATTATATCACTCAGAGATAAAGATGGTGAAGTCCTTAACTGCAGAGATATGGCGAAGTGAGTTGAAGAATTTTACAAAGAACCGTACGCATCAAAGATAATAGTATCATAAGTTAACTTTTCCGTGGACACAAGTGAAATACCAGAGGCAACGCCAGGTGAGGTAAGCATTTCTCTTAGAAGTATGAAAAGAGGGAAGACCCTAGGAGAAGATAGAATAGTAGCAGTTTTACTGTTGAATGCAGCAGTAGAAGTTCAAAATTGGTTCGACCACTTATTTACTCACCGTATTAAGAAGAAGAAAATTCCCAAAACATGGAGTAATTCAAGTAATGCATGAGTTATTTTGTTTTACAAAAAAAAGGTGATTCAAAAGAACTTAATAACCATCGACCTATTAGCTTATTATCAGTTATTTACAACCTCTTCACTAAAGTCCTTACGAACAGTAAAACAAATAAATTGGAAGAAAACCAAAATCGTGAACAGGCAGGATTCCGAAGCGGGTATTAGGCTACTGATCATCTACAAACAATGAATCTGCTGAGAAAACTATAGACTATAATGAACCACTGTGCTTAGGTTTTGTTGATTACAAAAAGGCTTTCGACTCAGTGGGGCACATAGCAATATTAATTCACTGCAGAAACAAGGAGTAAATGAAAACTCTGTAAAACTGCCCGGAAACACATACAAAGAGGAAACTACTACAGTTAAATTACATGAAGACTCATAGAAAATTAAGATATATAAAAGCCATACGTCACAGAGGTACAATTTCATCATAACTGTTTACAGCACGCCTTGAAAGTACTTTCAGAAAGACAGATTGGGAGAATAAAGGAGTAAACATAGATGAAGAAAACTTACACCATTTAAAATTTGCAGATGACACTGTTCTTGTCTCAGCAACAACAGAAACATTGCAAGGAATGTTAAATGACCTAAATAGACAAAGTCTCAAAGTAGGGCTAAAGATGAACCAGAATAAAACTAATGTTCAGTCCAAATACAACAAAGAACGTCATCAAAATAAAGGAAGAAATTCTTGAAGAAGTTGAGGAGTAAAATTACTTAGGGTAAAAAGAGATAGGGCAGTGGATGTTGGAGAGGCCCAAATAAGAGAGGACAGTGTTTGAAAACTTCCTGTACTGTTGTTTGCAGGTGACACTGTACAGATAAGTAAAGACGATGGGGAACTGTAAGGCTTGTTAAATGAGTCTGAGAGAGTGTGTAAGAAACGGAATATAAAGGTGAATGTAGGGAAGAGTAAACTAATGGTCTTCCAGTGAAATGTAATGTACAGTGAGGTTCGATGATGAGAAAATGGAAAATGTGAGTGGATTTAAGTACTTGGGTAGTGTGATAAGTAAGGATGGAAGTTTGGAGGGTGAAGTGCTTGAAATGGTATAACAAGGAAGAAAGGTTGCTGGTTCTTTGAAAGAAGTGATATGAAATAGGGAAGTGAGCCTGGTAGTAAAATAGCCGCTGCATGAGAGTATTGCGATACCAATTCTAACGTATGGAAGTGAAGCTTGGACCTTGTTGGAAGGACACAAGTCAAACGTGAGGGCAGTTGAAATGAGTTATTTGAGAGGAGCATGTGGAGTTACACGGAGAGATAGGCTGACAAATAAGGAAGTGACAAATAAGGATATAAAGGAGCGTTGTGGTGTGGATGTGGATGTGACAGAAAGCGTTAGGAGAAATACGATGAGGTTTTGGCCATGTGGAGAGAATGGAGAGTGAGAGACTACGAGGACAGTGTATGTGAGTGAGGTGGAGGGGGGGAGAGGGAGGGGGAGGCCGAGGATGAGATGGAGGGATGGGGTGGAGAGGTATATGAGAGAGGGGTGTGTGAGTTGGGAGCAGGGCAGTGAAATGGCGGGGGACAGGGCGACTTGGAGGCGATTTGTTTGTGGCCACCTCAAACGGGATTGAGGCGTCTGGCAATATATATATATATATATATATATATATATATATATATATATATATATATATATATATATAGCCTCTGGGGTAAAGTGGAAAAGTGTGAGTTTTCGTGCACTGAAGAACGAGGGTTCGAGCTCCGCCAGGGTAACAAACTTTGGGAGCGTTCTTCTGGCCACGTACTGCATTGGCGGACATAAGGTGTCCTGTGGTTGAACCAATGTCGCATACTATAAAGTATGCTTGCACCCAGTCGGCTTGCGCAGGCCGATTACACTTGGTTCACAGACTACACACACATCCAAAGCCACTCTAACACTACAATTACACTTACAAGCACTTCTCACCCTACATACAATCTCTACTAGACAGCCTAAGCCACTTGGTAGAGATACGTTGGCTGAATCATTCCCACTTCGGTCGGGATAGCCGGTCATGCAGTGGACACTCAAACGGCTGATGAGATGAGATGAGATGATATATATATATATATATATATATATATATATATATATATATATACAAACACACACACACACACACACACACACACACACAAGTGCTCGTGTGCCCGAAGGAGCACTTGCTCCTGCGGAGGGCTCTTGCGCAGCTATAATTTTAGTTATAGCTACGGGCAAAAACTTTTACGGAGATCCTATGCCAGGTGCTGGGAGCAGTATTTTTTGGTCAAAATGTGATCGCTCATTAAATTTAGTAAAAGTTTTTCAATCGTGATGGGACCAAGTTTTTTCACATCAGCGAATTTTTTGCTATTTTTGTGCCAATTTTGGTGCGATTTGAATGTGTAGTTTTGGCTGCCCAAAATACACACACACACACACACACGGCTAGTGCTATAGTATATTAGATGTGTGTGTGTGTGTGTGTGTGTGTGTGTAATTCACCGGGTCGGTCAGAATCACTTGATGGTCGTGATCGTCAGCTTTTACCCTCCCGGAAGGGAGCTGAGAGCTCATATAGTCCGATCTAAGGGCAAGGCTGTGACCTGCACACACACACACACCCGTCCCCTTGCTCAAGGGGGACAGTAACCGCCCACTTCGTCAGTGTGTGTGTGTGTGTGTGTGTGTGTGTGTGTGTGTGTGTGTGTGTGTGTGTGTGTGTGTGTGTGTAAAAAATTACGTCACTGTATTGTTGCTGTTCCTGTTCATCTGAAGGTGAATACAGTAGACAGCATGACGAAATTTCCCTTCTGCATCAGCCCACCATCCTCCTTCTGTGGGAGAGGGAGTTGAATGTGTATAACTGAGTAGCAGAGCAGTCCTGTTACATCACTGCCACCACGTGAAGGCGTCCCTCCCCAGATTCACGTCATCGTACTGAAGGTGTATACCACTCCAAAATAAAGTCCCGAACACACACAGAAGAGAAGACAACACAAAGCTGAAGCAGGAGAAAGGGGAAACTTGCCTGAGGTGATGAGGGAGGAGTTGAACGAGTAGGAGGGAGCTGAAAGAAAAGGGAGAAGAGGTGAGGTGAGAGAGGCATCACTGACCATCACGTATATACACGTCACACACACAGCCTTACGGGTACGTCCCACTGAGATCAGAATCGGACTTAGAAGGCTTCGTAACACCTCTTCCTTTGAGATTTATTTTCCATCTACACCTTAACATCGTCTTGTAAATCACTGATGCTATGTCGATACTAATATAAATTAAACCATATAATGAGGTGAAATGTGCAAAAAATTGACAGGAAAAAGTGCTTCATTTTCCTGGCCATGGAAAAAAAATTACGTGATAATGGGGACTTCGTAACACTTCTTCCTAGCCGTTTACTTTGCATATTACACCTTAACACTCATTTTTAGGCTATTTAGCCCGCTTAAATATGGACTCAGCCTCACCAATATAATCGAAGAGAATGTTCACGTGTAAGATGGAGGGCATATCGCGAATAAATAAGCGCTAAGAAATCTATATCAAAGTTACGTATCTATGTCAAAATTTGAGGTTGTATGTCAAAGTTGAGGCTCCATGTCAAAGTTGAGGCTCTATGTCAAAAGTTAAGGCTCCATTTCAAAAGTTAAGGCTCCATGTCAAAGTTCAGTTTCTGTGTCAAAGTTAAGGCTTTATGTCAAAGTTAAGGCTCTATGGCAATTATTATGGCTCAGTGTCAAAGTTATGGCTCTATGTCAAAGTTAAGGCTCTATCAAAGTTAAGGCTCATTGTCAAAAGTTAAGGCTCTATTTCAAAGTTAAGGCTCTATGGCAATTATTATGGCTCAGTGTCAAAGTTATGGCACTATGTCAAAGTTAAGGCTCCATGTCAAAGTCAAGGCTCTATGTCAAATTTAAGGCTCTATGGCAATTATTATGGCTCAGTGTCAAAGTTATGGCTCTATGTCAAAAGTTAAGGCTCTATTTCAAAGTTAAGGCTCTATGGCAATTATTATGGCTCAGTGTCAAAGTTAAGGCTCTGTCAAAATTAAGACTCTAGGTTAAAGTTGAGGTTCAATGTCAAAGTTAAGGCTCTATGTTCGATTCTGATCTCACTGTGACGAAACCCTTACAAAGACAAATATATATACAAGCATAGATACACAGCCTAGGTGAGATAATATTGAAAGGCAAAGCTATGACTTAACTCTGGATTACAAGGAAGCATAGATGAATTATACAGGCAAACAGACACAGCCTAAGCGAATGGAAAATAAGAAGACAAAGACAAGACTCAAATTTGGCTAATATAGAGGCACAGATACTTAGCTTAAATGGGTCGAGAGTGAAGAGAAATTTTTAAAAGGCTAAGACTTAAACTGGCTTACACAGAAATATAGATAATTATACATGCACAGAGACACGGACTAACTGAAGAAAATATATAGGGGGCAAAGACTTAAATTAGGCTTACATAGAGACACAGAGGAAATGGTAAATTATATAAACCCAGGAACACAGTCTCGATGAAGAAAAGAAATTGCAAAGGCGAGAGCTAAGGCCAAAGTTTAGCTGAAACAGAGGCCTTTAAATTCATACGAGGACAGAAACACAGACTAAATGAAGGGAAAATATATAAGGCAAAGCTGAAACTCAAAGATAGTACATATACACAGGTTAAATAGACCAACAGTAAGCAAAAAATCAAACCTTTCAGTCAGCTGATGAATTTCTAGTCTACTCTTGCCATCTTCAGACGATTTGGTTCAGCTTTGTTATGAATTTCACAGGTAGGACCCCCCTGAGTTTAATGAAATCGTCTAGAAAGGCATATACGATCATAATAAAAAAAAACAGCACCTCATCGCACCGAAATGGTTAAAAATGCACAGGTAATATTTCAATCTGGCTCACATAAAAAGAGACGGGCCGCCTGAATGGATGACGTATGTTTCGCTTTATTCTTACACCTTTCACGGGTTAATATGCAGCTTTGGAGAGCCACATTCTGAACTGGAGAGTTTCTATACCACATTCTTTAACCCTTTCACTAATCAGTCTATCTTAAGGTGAGTAGTATGGTGGCAGAACGAATAAAATTGCAAAAAAAAAAAAAAAAAAAAAAAAAGTCACTCGATTGAGGGAGTGACAAATACATAACTAAGACTCAATCTTTGCACAAATTTAGAGTCTACAATAGTCACAGAGTCACGTATCATTTACGAAAGCACAGACGCAATACAGCCTGAACTGACCACAAATGTAAAGAAAGAAGCTCTGAAATACCGAGAAAAGCACAAATATGGCTAACACAGGCACAGACACCGGATAATATTCGTATGTTATAAAAGCACAGACTTACCACAAGACATGGGAAATACATCATAATGACCATAGTGTATAAGAAAATCTCTCTCTCACACTCACACACACACACACACACACACACACACACACACACACACACACACAAGGTACAGTCGTGGTCATAAATAATCACCTATCTTCTGGTACCCTGTGCCTCAGGCTGGCCTCTTTATGCGTCGCAAATCTCAGTACGAGTAGAGTAAAAGGGGCTGAGAGAGGGGGACCAGATAGGGAAAGGTGGTGGGGGGACGAGAGATGGTGCGAGGGTGGAGTGAGGATGGGGAGGGAGGGTAGGTAGGCGAGCGAGAATGAAATGCGAAGTGGTGGTCACATTATTTGTCTATTTTGTTATTCAGGGCATGATATAAAGGAATTAATATTCAGTTGAAAACGCTGCATTACACCTTGTATAGCGGCGTCAGATAACAAGCTTTAGAGTGGCGATATCAAGGGCTGGCTAGTGAGAGAAATATATTGACGTGACAGACCAAACAGTAGTGCGGAGCCAGATATTTGTGTTTATCCGTGTATTTTGACTTTGGACGCAGAATGGAATCTGGATGGCTTTGACCACCGTAATGTTTGTGTAAGAAACGTCCTCTACCCTTAAATGTAATTAATTTTTGGAACTAAATATCATATATATGCAACCTTTGACATGGCTGTTTCCACAGTATATATGATAATTTTCTAGGTATAAACTCCCACTATACAGTCAGTATCATATCAGGTATTTTATGGCATCTCTATATGAAAGTGCTGTTGAAAATGACTGTGTTTAAAAGGTATATAAATCTGATGTCTGAGCACATGGGTCGATATAAAAACGATATATCACAATCTCATACAAGGAAAATGAAACAAAATCCTACCAAAACTCACAAAATATATCTATATCAATATTTACCGACATTAATCAAGCCAAAGCAACCAGGAAAGCCTTTGTAATTAGTCCAGTGGCCTCCTGCCTCACCTCTTGCTGTCTTCGAGGCATCAAGGAAACAATGTTGTTGATGGTTTGCTAGTTTCGTCTGAAAAGCTCCCACTCGGCCGTGGTGTGCTGGTGGAGGCGGGCCCGTGTTCTCTCTTTCTCTGGTTCCCATGCATTGACAATATGGTCCCACACAGTCTCGATGGCTCTGCGCTAATGTTTGATCTATCACGTCTATATATTTCTCTCAGCCAGCCTTTGATATCACCACCTTTCTAAAGCTTGTGATCTGGCGCCGCTATACAAGTTGTAATGCAACGTTATCTACCGAATATTAATTCCTTTCTATTATGCCCTGAATGAAGAAAATAGACAAATAACGTGACCACCACTTCGCATTTCGTTCTCCCTTCCTTACTCACCCTCCGTCCTCTCCCTCACTCCACCCCCGCATCATCACTCGTCCCCCCACACACCTTCCCTTCTCTCTCTGGCCCCTCCCTCTCAGCCCCTCTTACTCCACTGTGACTTGCCGCGCATAAAGGTGCCAGCCTGAGGCAAGGGGTACCGGAGGATAGGTGATTATTTATGACCACGACTGTACACAAGAAGTACCATCAAGAGCAAACCTTCACCGTGAATCCCCTGTCAGCACTGTAACCCGTCTTCCATATTCCTCATTCCTTCCGGAGCAGGTTTTATAACAGATGTGTTTGATACTGATAGCACATTTTAAGAAATCAGGATAACCCCTTCCGTCAAATGATATCTAATTAATTATATTTTTGCTATCCACGAGCTAATATACACAGCTTAAAACCATCATTTACCCCTTCACTGCTAGAGGTCCTTAAATGAAAAAAGAAATCCGTCTGAAGGTAACAAGCATGATATTGGAGTGAAAGAGTTATTTACCTTCCACTGCAGAAGCTAGCAGAGAAGTGTCGACGCACCTCTGATCGGGACAGTAGAGCATCAAAGTTAATACAAAGAGCCATTTAAGAGGAGACAAGATTTCATATGGACCATGGGAGAGAGGAAAGGAACGCCAAGACGAAAGATAGCAGATGTGGATAACAGTGATTTTAACTACAGTTCTACAGAAATACAATATCACAGCGAAATGAAACTCGGGGAAAGATCGCTGGCCTACTACTACGTTTACAAATTATTAAAAAGTAGCCTAGTGGTTAGAACACCCCCAACCGGAGTGACGGCATGACTGGAGGTTTTCGATCGAGTTACTAATGTCACCGAGGGAAGTTGGCTGGCAATCTACCCTTAAATGTACCAGATTACCGCAGTCTAGCCTCGGACCTCTACACCTCGAAGTGGGCAAAATGGGATTGGCTATCACAAGACCTGTGCTGTGTGGGGCGTACAGTGTCGTTTTACAATACGGTTTCTCGACACCATTCACACCAAAGACTGACTACCAACCACTTTCATTTTCTCCTTCTTTCATACATACTAAAGGGTGAGCCAAAAATGATCGACATACTGTATATTTTTGTTGTTTTTTTTACTTGTGTTCTGTTGACTTTATATTTACCGAATTTTCATGCATGAACTCTGCGGCGCTGTGAACCACTGTCAACCTTAAACGGTGAGTTGTAGTGTTGTCATTATGGACTTCAACTCTCTCTCTCTCTCTCTCTCTCTCTCTCTCTCTCTCTCTCTCTCTCTCTCTCACTCTGCTATCAGGTTGGTGTTATTCCTTTTCGCCTTAACCCACTGACGATTTTATTAGGCTTAAGGTATTTTTTTTAACTGGATGGGTTAAATACAGACTTAATTAAACCATCCAATCCACGAGATCTTTCCTTGTGAGTCAAATAGTTTGGAAACAACACAACTATCTAAAAATTACGTCATCCTGAGTCTAGGGGCTAACATGGGTGCTCTGTTGTCTGTCTGTACCAAATACGGGCTGAGTGCACTGAGTCTATGTGGGTAAAAATATACAAGAAGGGGAGGGGAAATCACTGCAGCCTTTGAGCATAATATGGTAACAGTGCTTCATCTCGACGTAATGTGTATCCCTGTATGACTGACTAACTTGCTATATTAAAAAAAGGTCGCGCGTGTCACTGCTCATGAAAGATCTGAACTTCAGCCAAAAAACGCCGCTATCGGTACTCCATATATCTGTCTATCCACCTGCCATCTGAAGCCTTAATCCAGGGAAGGGTACCCACAAACAAATCACCTTCACATCACCCTGTCCTACACCATCAAGCAGCCCTCCATCCAACTCATAACACCCTCACCATATTATCACTTTGTATTTTTGGTAATTCATAAGAGGACAGGATTTGGACTTCAAAAGGAAAGTGACCGCCAGATATTATCCTTTCTCATGCTGGAGAAGTAGGAATCAGGAGAGGAATGCACAGGGAAACCGAAGTATTGTAATGGCTGCCTGTGTTTGAATGTAAGTCGGTACATACTATCAGTATGAACTCACGGGTACAAACACAATATCCCTGCGTATAAAAGGTAATATAACAAACACTAAATTGAAATGGCTACCAAAGATGGCCTCAAATTTCGTTAAAACACACTAAACTGAGCTTCCCCACACACCGACATCACACACACACACACACACACACACACACACACACACACAAAACACCCCAGCTAACAGGAGTCATAAATGGTTCAGGCCTAACACGTACTCACTATGGATGGTGGTAATTTACACCAAAGGCCATACGTAATGGTATTGACTCTAGAGCAGCAGCAGGACTACTGGGTCGTAGGGAACGGGGTGTCCGATACATACAATATGGTAACGAATCAAGGAAATACTAAGATAAGTTTGATTGATACCTCCTCCTCCTCCTCATCCTCATCCTTATCCCCCTCCTCCTCTTCCTCCTCCTCCTCCTCCTCCTCCTGTCCGCAACAAGGAGAAGGCCTACAAAAGGTACCGGAGCCAACCCACCCCTGAATCACATAATCTTTACGTTTCTGCCCGGAATCGTGCTAAGTCTGTTCTTCGCTCTATTAAAATTAATTTCATCCATACTAAATGCTCTCAACTCTCCAACTCGAATTCTTCCCGCTCCTTCTGGCACCTTGCCAAAAATCTTTCTAACAACTTTACCTCATCATCCTTCCCTCCTCTTTTCTACTCTGATGGTTCTGTAGCTATTTCTTCTACTGATAAAGCAGATCTCTTTGCACAGACTTTCTCCTCCAATTCCACCTTAGACGATTCCGGTGCTGTTCCTCCATCACTTCCCCCCTCTGACTTCCTCATGGCTGACATTAAAATTTCTTCAGTTGATGTATTTTCTGCCATTACTGGCCTCAGTACTAACAAGGCATATGGGCCTGATGGGGTCCCTCCTGTTGTTCTCAAAAACTGTGCTTCTGTGCTTACACCCTGCCAAGGCAAACTATTTCGCCTTTGTCTGTCAACTTGTACCTTTCCTTCTTGCTGGAAGTTTGCTCTCATTCAGCCAGTCCCAAAGAAGGGTGACCACTCCCAACCCTCCAACTATCGTCCAATTGCTTTAACGTCCTGTATTTCAAAAGTTTTCGAGTCAATTCTTAATAAAAAAATTTTAAGGCATCTTTCCTATCACAACCTTCTTTCCGATCGTCAGTATGGGTTCCGTCAGGGACGCTCCACTGGCGATCTTCTCACCTACCTTTCAGACTCCTGGTCATCCTCCTTTCGGGACTTTGGCGAAAAGCTTTGCCATTGCACTTGACATCTCAAAGGCTTTCGATCGAGTCTGGCATAAATCTTTAATTTCCAAACTGCCCTCCTACGGTTTCTATCCTTCTATCTGTACCTTCATCGCTAGCTTCCTTTCTGGTCGTTCTATAGCTGCTGTCGTAGACGGCCATCGTTCTTCTCCTAGATCTATCAACAGTGGTGTTCCTCAGGGCTCTGTCCTATCACCAACTCTCTTCCTTTTATTCATCAATGATCTTCTAAGCTGTACATCTAACTCTATCCACTCATACGCTGATGACTCCACCCTTCACCTTTCCATTCGGTTCCCGCAACGCCCATCTCAACAGTTACTTCAAGAAACAAGGGATGAGGCTATGGCACACCTAATGTCTGACTTGGCTCATATCTCTGACTGGGGTAAAAATAATATGGTTGTCTTTAATGCTTCTAAGACTCAGTTCTTACACCTATCAACCCGACAAAATCTTCCACAGGTATACCCACTAATGTTTAATAATATTCAGATTAATCCTGCATCATCCTTGAACATGCTTGGGGTTTCATTTACTCGGGACTTATCTTGGAAAGATCATATTGCATCTCTTGTAAAATCTGCTTCCAAGAGATTGGGTGTGCTAAGCCGACTCCGCTCTTTCTTTACCCCTGCACAATTGTTGACTCTATACAGGTTTTATCCGCCCCTGTGTGGAGTACAACTCTCATGTGTGGGGAGGCTCCCCACATACAGCTCTTCTCAATAGGGTGGAGTCAAAGGCTTTTCGTCTCATTAACTCTCCTCCTCTTACTGACTCCCTTCAACCTCTGTCTCTTCGCCGCACTGCTGCATCTTTATCTCTTTTCTATCGCTACTTTAATGGTCACTGCTCCTCTGAACTGTCTGCTTGCATTCCTCCACCTCTACGACGGGCGCGTAGCACCCGTCTGGCAGCAAACTCTCATCCCTTTTCTGTCCAACTCTCTAATGCAAGAGTTAACCGTTACTCCCAGTCTTTCATTCATGCAACAGGTCAGCTCTGGAACTGTCTCCCTCTGTCTGTATTTCCTCCTGCCTATGATCTCCAGTCTTTCAAACGCAGTGTGTCCAGGCATCTCAAAATGATCGGATCTTGAATTTGGCTCTCTATTGTATTTTGTTTTTCTCTTGGAGGGAACTGTTACTGCGGGCTCATGGCCTTTGGTTCCTTCTTCCTCGCATAAAAAAAAAAAAAAAAAAAATCATAATCATTCATTCATTGCCAGACGCCATGTATCCCAAACAGGGTGGTCAAGGGCTTAGAGTTAATTGTTTTACAGGGAGGGGCACTAATCCTCCACCAACCCCACCTGACACGTAGGGAGAACGTTATGCCAACAGCATCTGGTGTTCCCAGGCGGTCACCCATCCAAGTACTAACCAGACCCAACGTTACTTAACTTCGCTGATCGGACATCACACAACCTCGTCGCACGCCCACACCGATCGTGAACCAGTCACCCTTACACCTCATTCACCCTTACACATGCTTCACTACACCATAAAAACTCGTGACGGCACCTAGCAGCTTGCCATCTACACCGTACATGCGCAAAACTTTCCACAATCCTTCTCTGTCCACTTCGTCGTATTCTTTTTCCAGATCCATGAATGCCATAATCACCGTATGGTCCTTCTCACAAGCCTTCTCTGCTATCTGTCTCACTGCAAATATTTGATCCACACTTCCTCTGCCACTCCTAAAGCCACCCTGTTCATCACTCACTACGACTTCTGATATCTCTCTTACTTTCTCTATAATAATTCTTCCATATACCTTTCCTACCACACTCAATAAACTTATGCCACGATGATTCTTGCACTCACTTCGCTCACCTATATTTTTGTACAAGGGTACAATCACAGCCTTTTTCCACTCTGCAGGCACAGTTTCACTCATCCATGCCTTCTGCATATCTCCAACAAGAACTTCATTCCACTCTCTCCACTACTCTTAAGCATCTCTGCATACACCTCATCAACCCCAGCTGCTTTCCCATTTTTCAGCCGCTTCACAGCACTCTTCACCTGTGCGAGTGTCAATATATATATATTTGGAAGGGGTGATGAGAGAAGTAAAACACGAGTAATGGAGAGAGGGATGGCGTTGGTAATGAATGGTGATGGATGGAATATCTCAAATTTGTTGTATGCTGATGATGCAGTACTGCTTGCAAGTACAGGACAAGAACTTTGTAGGCTAGTGCAGAGTTTTGCTGATGTCTGTGAGCGTCGTGCCTTGAGAGTAAATGCAGAAACGAGTAAAGTGATGGTTATTGAGAGAGAAGGGGACTCCCAGTGCGATGTTACAGTGAATGGAGATAGACTGGAATTGGTAAAAGAGTTCAAATACCTGGGTACAGTGACAGAAAAGAGAGGAAAATGTGCAAAAGAAGTGGAAAGTAGAGTGACATCAAGAAGAAAAGTAGCTGGTGCAATGAAGGCCTTGATAAGAAACACAGACTTGGCTGTTGCAGCTGCACGAGTGTTAGTGCCAACTTTAACATATGGATGTAAGACTATGGTGTGGCATGAAAATGAAAAGTCAAGAATAAGAGCAGTGGAGATGGGACTGCTAAGCAATGTACGTGGATAGGATGGATAGGATGCGAAATGATGTGATTCGTGAAAGATGTGGAGTGCGGAAGTCGGTGGAGACCAGAATCGAAGAGAGTGTACTGAGATGGTATGGTCATGTGGAGAGAATGGATAACAACAGAGTGGTGAAAATGGTATATCTGAGCGAATCTGAAGGAGTGAGGAGGCGAGGTAGGCCAAGGAGAAGGTGGAGAGATATGGTGGATGAGTGTGTGAGGAACAGAGGTTTGGAAGTCGGTGAGCCTTGCGAACTGACAAGAGATCGAGCTTGTTGGATGAATGTTGTGAGGAGAAGTGCATGATCAGGGATTTGGCACCCCTTTTTAACATGGCAGCGTCCGGACTGACTCAGTCGGATACGTTTGTGTGAAGCTACAGATCGTGGTGAATCTGTCTGCCGTATCCGATAGAGCCAGGATTCCGGGGGCTTGAATAATGAATGAATGGAAGCGTGGCCCATTGGATTGGGCAAATCTGGGCTGTCTGGCCATTGCTACTCCTCATCCTGACCTAGGGTGGGAAAGGAGGTCCGGATGATGATGATGATGATAAATAGTAATAATAACAGTATTAATCTCTTTAATAATGGACCGATGTCTGTCTGTATCAGGGTGTATCCAGCTACTCCTCCTACACGAGTGGACCTATTTTGATCAAACTTTGCAGCAACTCCCCCTGGGGCCTCACAGTTTGTAAAAGCGTTTTTGGTTTCGAAATTCCAAACAAATATCTTATCTGCTAAGTTACAGCTTGTTTGCTGCAACGAAGTACATGAAGCCAAGTCCATTTCCTTTCAGCCTCACCACATGCTAGTTTATTCATACATTTTTAGTTTAGTTCAAAAATCCCCAAAATAAACAAAGGGTGACGGACTAAATGAGCGATGGCCACTGTAGGGGGCCTTACACGATGATAATAATAATATCAATAACAATAATAATAATTATTATTATTATTATTATTATTGTTATTATTATTATTATTATTATTATTATTATTATTAATGCGATTATTATCATCATCATCATTATTATTATTATTATTATTATTATTATTATCATTATTATTATTATTATTATATTATGACAGCAACATAAATAATGGCCTCAGGTTAATTACAGGTGCACTAAATGGCGTGTTGACTCCCCAGCACATAAAAATGCTTCTGGCTTCACTAATTAGGCCAATCAGGTGAGATCAAAGGTGGGCTTCAAAGTCTGGCCTCGGCGGGGTGACTGACTACGTAAACTGGCTGTTATGTAGGTAAACACAGCCTCTCAAGTAGTGCTGATCTATCCACCTGTGTCTATTCAAGTGTTTCTATCTATCTATCTATCTACCTGTCTGTCTATCTGTCTATCTCTATCTATCTATATGCCTGTCTATCTATCTAGGTGTGGATCAATCTGCTTATATCTATTTTATGTATCTATCCATCCATCC
Organism: Coenobita brevimanus; assembly: GCF_032717465.1. Lineage (NCBI taxonomy): Eukaryota > Metazoa > Arthropoda > Malacostraca > Decapoda > Coenobitidae > Coenobita > Coenobita brevimanus. Next base: position 61,013,373 of record NC_137010.1, on the reverse strand, counting down.
ATCTGTTTATCGACCCAAAATCTGTTTCTGTAACTATGCCAATGTTCAACTATTTAAGTCTATCTATTTGTCTATCTATCTATCTGGCAATGTCTATCCGTGTCTATCAACATACCTCTATATATACGATCAATCTATCCATCCATCTATCTATCTACCTATCTATCTACAAAATCTGTTCACTTCTAAATACCGATGCATTTATCTATCAAACTCTATATCTATCTATCTATCTAACGCTACAAATGATCTATATCTATCTATTGCCAGACGCCTCAATCCCGTTTGGGGTGGCCACAAACAAATCGCCTCCAAGTCGCCCTGTCCCCCGCCATTTCACTGCCCTGCTCCCAACTCACACCCCCCTCTCTCATATACCTCTCCACCCCATCCCTCCATCTCATCCTCGGCCTCCCCCTCCCTCTTCCCCCCTCCACCTCACTCACATACACTCTCTTCGTCAGTCTTTCACCCTCCATCCTCTCCACATGGCCAAACCACCTCAGTGTGTTCCTCATAACGCTTCCTATCACATCCACATCCACACCACAACGCTCCTTTATATCCTCATTCGTCAGCCTGTCTCTCCACGTGACTCCACAGGCTCCTCTTAAATAACTCATTTCCACTGCTCTCACTCTTGACTTGTGTCCTTCCAACAATGTCCAAGCTTCACTTCCGTACGTTAGAGTTGGTATCACAATACTGTCATGTAGTAACTTTTTCACTTCCATGCTCACTTCCCTGTTTCTTATCACTGCTTTCAAGGAACCAGCAACCTTTCTTCCCTGCTGTACCCTTTCAAGCACTTCACCCTCCAAACCTCCATCCTTACTCATCACACTACCCAAATACTTAAACGTACTCACATTTTCCAATTCCTCACCATCCAACCTCACTGTACATTCACTAACTTCACCTCTCTCAAAGACCATTACTTTACTCTTCCCTACATTCACCTTTAGGTTCCGTTTCTTACACACTCTCTCAAACTCATCCACCAAACCTTGCAGCTCCCCTTCGTCTTCACTCAACAACACAGTATCATCTGCAAACAACAGTACAGGGAGTTTCCAAACACTATCCTCTCTCACCAGGGCCACTCCAACATCCACTACCCTACCTTGTACCTCTTTTATTACCCCATCCATGTACAGATTGAACAACCATGGAGACATGACACATCCCTGTTTCAAACCAACTCTCAAAGAGAAAAAATCACTTAGTTCACCATCCACACGCACTGCAGCCTTCGCACCATCGTACATACTCTTCACAGCATTCAACAACTTCCCATCTACTCCATATATTCTTAACACTTTCCACAATCCTTGTCTACAAATGATCATGTTACTAAAACGATGGTGATGTATCAGTTTAACTCTATCTATCCATCTATCTATCCATCTATCTATCTATCTATTCATCTATCTATTTATCTATCAATCCATCTATCTATCTATCCATTTATCTACCTATCCATCTATCTATCTATCCATTTATCTACCTATCCATCTATCCATCTATCTACCTATCCATCTATCTATCTATCTATCCATCTATCTATCCATCTATCTATCTATCAATCCATCTATCTATCTATCTATCTATCTATCTATCTATCTGAATTGATAACCTGTAAAAATAACCTCGACAAAGGCAGCTCCAGCACATGCGTCCCTACTCAGTAACGTGACTCGTATTGTAATAAACATTTTCCTTATAACTGTTGTGATTTACAGGGTGATTCAGAAGTATGGTGAGAGAGAGAGAGAGAGAGAGAGAGAGAGAGAGAGAGAGAGAGAGAGAGAGAGAGAGTCGGGTACTTCGATACGGTATACATAATAATTTTCACCTCCAAAATCCACAGAAAATACTCAATCGTTCTTTTCCCAGATCTAATTAGAGAAGGATCTTTTCTGTGACTTCTCCAGGACAAATACTTCCGTTAGTTCAGAATGACAGTTTGCAATATGCCATTAAGTCTATTAAACACCTCAAGAAGCGTATATTGCAAACTCTCATTCTGCATATATTTTTTCAACTGTCGTGGCCACATTAACTTATATTCGCTGTCGCCCCCACTGCACTAGGTCGGAGGAAACCTAAAGGAAACATCCCTATATCACATCGCTCTATCTCGTCCCCTCTCACCTTTCAGGCCCGCAGAGGCACCAAGGTCTCGCCCCTACAGGTGTTTAATCGACCTGATGGTATACTCGTCCTGCCCTTCATTTAGCACTTAGTAATCAAGGAGATGGAGAGCAGGGATTCAACACCTCCTTGCCCATCCGCTATCACATACATTAAAATTAGATTAGGTCAGGATTGGTTAAGTTCGGCTAGGTTAGGTTAGGCTAGGTTGAGTTAGATTAGGTCTGGTTAGGCTAGACTGATTAAGGTTAGGTTAAGCTGGGTTTGGTTAGGTTAGGTTTGGTTAAGTGATTCAAACGTAAACACGATAATGGACACATCTAGGGGTTATAATTCCCACCCTACTTAATTACTATCTTACAAGAAGCATTTGTCCTGGAAATGTCAGGAAGAAGTCTCCCTCTAATAATAATAATAATAATAATAATGACAACAATAATAATAATTTATATTTGGGGGCTGAAACTTAATATGTACACCTTGCTATCATCGCAGTATTCTTACTAGTATGGAATTTCCGCAGCACTATTTCCTCTGCGATTTATCCTGCTTATTCCATCATAGATATTCTCCTATATTTTATCAATATCTTTCACTACTGAGTTATTTTACATTAACAGCATACAAAAGGACACTGACCTGCAAAGCGAACAATAAATCACTACGTATGAAATGCTATGGAATCTCCAGAACAACGCAGGATTCAACCCTATCCGATAAATCTAGAGGCTTGGAAGATGTCGTAACGCCTCTTTCTCTGTCATTTATTCTACCTGTACTATCTTTTTTATCTTCTTATACTAACTGAAGCAATCCATGTCGATAACACACACACACACACACACACACACACATTATATATATATATATATATATATATATATATATATATATATATATATCTATATATAGTTATGCGAAGAAGAAGGAACAGAAGGCTGAGCCCGCAAAGCAGTTCCTTCCAAGAAAAAAACAAAAACAACACAAAAGAGGACCAAATTCAAGATCCGTTATTTCGAGATGCCTGGACACACTGCGTTTGAAAAACTGGAGATCATAGGAAGAAGGAAATACAGACAGAGGGAGACAGTTCCAGAGTTGACCTGTTGCATAAATGAACGACTGGGAGTAACGGTTAACTCTTCCATTAGCGAGTTGGACAGAAAAGGGATGAGAGTTTGTTGCTAGACGGGTGCTACGCACCCGTCGTAGAGGTGGAGGGATGCAAGCTGACAGTTCAGAGAAGCAGTAATCTTTGAAAAAGCGACAGAAAAGAGATAAAGAGGCAACAGTGCGGCGAAGAGACAGAGGTTGAAGGAAACCAGTAAGAGAAGGAGTTGATGAGACGGAAAGCCTTTGATTCCACCTTATTGAGAAGAGCTGTATGTGGGGAGCCTCCCCACACATGAGAGTTGTACTCTAAACAGGGGCGAATAAAACCCGTGTATAAAGTCAACAACTGTGCAGGGGTTAAGAAGGCACGGAGTCGGCTTAGAACGCCTAATCTCTTGGAAGCAGATTTTACAAGAGATGCATTATGATCTTTCCAAGATAAGTCCCGAGTGAATGAAACCCCAAGCATGTTCAAAGATGATGCAGGATTGAGCAGGATATTATTAAACATTAGTGGTTACGCCAGTGGAAGATTCTGACGGGCTGATAGGTGTTAAAACTGAGTCTTTGATGCATTAAAAACAACAAGATGATTTTTACCCCAGTCAGAGATAGGCTACGAGCCAAGTCAGACATTAGGTGCGCCATAGCCTCATCCCTTGTTTGCTGAAGTAACTGCTGAGATGGACGTTGCGGAAACCGAATGGGAAGGTGAAGGGTGGAATCATCAGCATACGAGTGGATAGGGTTAGATGTACAGCTTAGAAGGTCATTCATGAATAAAAGAAAGAGAGTTGGTGATAGGACATAGCCCTGAGGAACACTACTGTTGATAGATCTAGGAGAAGAACGATGGCCGTCTACAACAGCGGCTTTAGAACGACCAGAATGGAAGCTATAGGTGAAGGCACAGATAGAAGGATAGAAACCGTAAGAGGGCAGTTTGGAAATTCAAGATTTATGTCAGACTCGATCGAAAGCCTTTGAGATGTCAAGTGCAATGGCAAAGCTTTCACCAAAGTGTGTGTGTCTGTGTGTGTGTGTGTGTGTGTGTGTGTGTGTGTGTGTGTGTGTGTGTGTGTGTGTGTGTGTGAGAGAGAGAGAGAGACAGAGAGAAAAAAAGAGAGAGAGAGAAAAAAAAAAAAGAGAGAGAGAGAGAGAGAGAGAGAGAAAGCAGGTGTGTTCACTAATATGTCAGTAGAAAGAGCCTTCACCTACCTACCTGTGTGTACAGTATTTGTTCACTGCTGTCACATAATTATTCATTGTCCTGGCACTGACCTAGTGTGTGTGTGTGTGTGTGTGTGTGTGTGTGTGTGTGTGTGTGTGTGTGTGTGTGTGTGTGTGTGTGTGTGTGTGTGTGTGTGTGTGTGTGTGTGTGTGTGTGTGTGTGTGTGTGTGTGTGTGTGTGTGTGTGTGTGTGTGTGTGTGTGTGTGTGTGTGTGTGTGTGAAACAAAAGACAAGATTAACAAGATGCACAATAAATCACCAAGAGAAAGATGCTTCAAAGTTTCTTACGTTTCGGAGCTTTCTAGGAGACACAGGAGGCTCCGTAACACCTCTTCTTAAGCTCTTTATCTTGCATATTACACCTTAGCATTCATTAGTAAGTTACTTATACCGTTTAAATACATTGGCATAGTTGCATCAATAACACACAAGAGGACACTAAGGCGTAATGTGCAGAATAAGTCGCTAAGGAAGAGGTGTTACGATATCTCCCAAAGCGACTTACGCCCGTAATCTCGTCGGATAAAAAGACTCCTTAACACCAATCCTTTAGTGATTTATTTTTGGATACGGCTGGTTAATATCCGTCTGCACGCCATCTGTGTAGATTATGCCGATGTTAGAAGGATTTATGGAACACGGAGATTAACAGCGAGATGTAATAAGCGAATAAGTTGCTTAGGAAAAGGTGCCAGGGAGCTTCCTTAACCGATGAGAGAGACTAAACCTAACACGTAGAGTTTGTTGACGCAAGTTATCTGGGAAGCTTTCTCTCTCTCTCTCTCTCTCTCTCTCTCTCTCTCTCTCTCTCTCTCTCTGAACACTGCATAACAGCTGGTTTGTCCTGTCTTGCCGGTCCAGCTCCACGGTATACGTTCAACTATTTTTCCTTTTTTTCGCCAAGATATGGACCTGATAAAAATAAATTTGCGCAGAAAGTTAAAGAATGCATTGCCAAAACATATCCTCGTTAAAAAAAAATGAATTACTGAGGGAGAGTCGTTCAAAATTAATCACAATATTGATTTAAAAATATATAAGCATATAAAAAATCGTATAGACACCAAGCTCACACAAAATTCCTAATGAGATACTTATGTTATGTAAAAAAAAGTTGGTTTTCCTAGATTTAAATGTTTCAGGAGTCTTACTGAAACACTTTAAGCTGTATTTCCCTCTGTTCAGGCATCTCGAAGGAAACTGGTCTTGATTTGAAGCATACTTGGTTATTATTTGGAACAGAAAACTTTTAGCTGATAACGACCCTCTGGACCTCTCCTTCTGCATATAAAGGTACAGTCTCAAATAGTATCAACCTCTCTCTCTCTCTCTCTCTCATTTACAAGTTAGCTTTCGTGTGAGTGACGGGAATAAGAAGCGTATTTATGCGTGCTGTGAAAATATCTATCCTATTATGGTTTTAAAAGCTGACTTATATCGTTCTTGGTCTTCTGCTTCTTCCTCTTCCATCCAGTACTCTCTCATACACTTTCTTCTACACCTTCCTGCTCACCTGCATAATTACTGAACGCTAAACGAAGACTAGGGAAGTAGGTCGAACGAGATAACTTGGGTGAATATGTAGATTAGATTATCCAAATGACTCTCTCTCTCTCTCTCTCTCTCTCTCTCTCTCTCTCTCTCTCTCTCTCAACACGTCTCCCACGGTCGATTTTCTAATCTATCCTCCATCACTTTCAGGCTTCCGTCTTCTCACTCTGCTTCCTACCCCCTCCACTCTCTCTCTCTCTCTCTCTCTCTCTCTCTCTCTCTCTCTCTCTCTCTCTCTCTCTCTCTCTCACACACACACAGCATGTCTCCTACAGTCGATTTTCCAATCTACTCTCTATCACTTTCAGGCTTCTCTCTTCTGGTTCTTCCTCCAAGTGCCACCTACCTCTCTCTCTCTCTCTCTCTCTCTCTAATAAACATAACCATCTGTGTCCCCCTCACAACGGAACCTCGAGGGCATTAAAACACTGAGTCTCGATTTTCATACCAAATTTAGCGAGATATTTCGAGTCTTTCACGAGGTCCTGAGTCTAATACACACAAAAAAAGGAAAGTGGTATATGTGGACTGGTGTAAAGTGTACTGGTGTTGCAGAGGGACGCCTTCATGTGGTGGGATTGATATAAACCAGGCGGTGGACCTGCCCGATTCTACTTATCTCTCTCAACTCCCTCGCTATTCCCCAAATTAGGAAGGTAGGCTGCAGCAGAGGGGACACCTCAGCCTGCAGTCCACTGGGTTTGCGTCCACGTAAATCTTGGGCTACAACTGTGTGTGTGTGTGTGTGTGTGTGTGTGTGTGTGTGTGTGTGTGTGTGTGTGTGTGTGTGTGTGTGCGCTGGTGAGGGATGCCTTCAAGCGGTGGCTCTAATATAACCGAGCGCCGAAACGTCCCTAAACTCCCTCCCTATCCACCCAAAGGACGATGGTGGACTGCAGGGGGGAATTTTCAGCCTGCAGTCCACTGGGTTGAAGATCATTACTAAGAAGCAAGAGAACTGTTAAGGTGTGATGTGCAAAATAAATCGCTAAGGAAGAGGCATTAACGTCTCCGAGGCCAAGTAATACACGACCATTATCTCCCTCAACCTCGATTTTGGTCTCTCTCTCTCTCCTCCGCATCCTCATCCTCTGTCTCCAGGTCATTTATCTCACACTCCTACAGTTCTCTCACCCTCACGTACCTCAGCGCTAGAAAAATACAGCAATAAGGCTATATATACATCCTTCCTACAGCACTTCTTCGCGACTAGCACCCTATTTCAGTGCAAATCTATAGCAACCACGAGCATAAATGAGAGCCGTGCTTCGCTGTGGACTAAATGCTTTTCAATCCTAAAGGGACGCAAACCACTTGATTCGGTGAAGAGGCATGAAACTCCACGGAAATACCCCGCCGCATTTCCCGCGCACGCATAGTGTAACGCCCATGGGGAGAATTATTAGGTGTGTGTGTGTGTGTGTGTGTGTGTGTGTGTGTGTGTGTGTGTGTGTGTGTGTGTGTGTGTGTGTGTGTGTGTGTGTGTGTGTGTGTGTGTGTGTGAAATTTTAACAACACTGGCGACTAATTAGGGAGGCAGTGAATGTATACCATTTTAATATTTCTAAACCAACACATCTACCAGTTTACATTTCATTTACAAGTCTACTGCCTTGCGAACGATGAAGACAACTATATTCTTCTGTGGTATAATATGAGGTATAACAGTTTCATATCCTGACCTGATTATCGTTCGCGGTCTCCTCCTTCTCCCACTCTCAACACCTTCTCACACTACTATTCGCTTCGACAAAAATAAATGCTAAGAGAGAGACTTAATAGACCAGATCTAATGGGTTTATTGACGAAAGCTATATGGGACTCTCTCTCTCTCTCTCTCTCTCTCTCTCTCTCTCTCAGGTCGTAACAGTAAACTACCTCCCTACACCCCTCCACTACCACTTTCACACACATGCTACCATCACCACCAGAGGTCATCACCATTACCGCTACTACCATCACCTCCCATACACCCATTACCATACACACAACTACCATCATCATCATCATCATCATCATCATTATCATCATATCAAGCACTTTCCACTGCTCCTTTCAATGCTCCCTAAACAATTCACTATCATCATCACCATCATCATCATCATCTTTATGATCATCATCATCATAATCAAGCACTTCCTAGTTTCTCTTTCTGTGCTCCCTTTAACAGCTCATCATTATCACCATCATTATCATCATCATCATCATCATCATCATCATCATCAAGCACTTCCTAGTTCCTCTTTCTGTGCTCCCTTTAACGGCTCATCATCATCATCATCATCATCATCATCATCATCACCACCCAATGCCTCTCTGAACGCCTCCTCAAAAATTGCTTAACACTAACTCAAACACCTAAATCCACACAGCCTCCTCTACAATATTTGGCTATGTTGTATTCTCAGTGGATATGGAGATTACGTAACACTTCTGCCATACCGATTTATTTTGCACACGGCACTTTCGTATCCCCTTTCGTGTTGTTGGTGCAATTTATTTCGACATTTTAACGACAGATGTGGGCAGACACTGGTAACGCTGACCGGACAGTACCCAAAACAAACAAGAATTGGAATGCGTAATATGTGGACTACCCAGTTTATGACAGGACTATTTCATGCAAGACTGGTGTATTGGTATTAGCAGGGGTATTTTTATGACGTTGGTGAGTCTTGTGGATTATACAGGGTTAAGTCTGGCCAGTATCATGTAAGACTGACACTCGCTCGTCTGATCAATATGGTTATTTTTGTCATCCAGGGTGATTACATGCTGGGGTTTATGATGTATTGGTGGGCTTTGTGTATTACAAGAGTGTGAGACTTACCAGTATCATATAGGACTGAACAGATGCTGGTATTATCCACAATCAGTGTAACTTTGTAGCCGTCCATACTGAATACCTGCTATGGATTAAGTCTTGTGGATAGTCTCGGGTTAATACGTACCAGTGTGATGCAGGATGGACACCGCTGGTCATGAGATGCTACAGTCACCCAGTCAGTAAGGTCTTCTAGCCGTCCATACTGAATACGCAGGTTATGATATGGAGGTGGGTGTCACAGAATGGAGTCAATACTTACCAGTGTCATGCAGGATGGACACCCGCTGGTCAGTTGAGATGCTTCGGTCGCCCACGGTCAGTATGGTCTTTTTACCGTCCTGGTGCCGACTCCACCACACCGTATGGTTGCCCAAGTCGGCCACGACGCAGGTCAGCAGGATGTCCTCGCCCTCCGTGAACTCCCGCGGACCATTGGCCGTGTTGCGAATGAACGGCCGTGGCTCCAACCCTGGCGGAAAGAAGAGAAGTACCTATGTTAGTATCTTTAGTATCTATGAGGGAGAATGGAGTATCAAAGAAGGACAAGAAGAAAGTCTATATGCAAGGTTTTTGATAAATGGCTGAGGCTTACATTTTGTAATGAAGGGTGGAAATACTTTATAGCATAAGAGCTCCTCAGAATATACGTGGGAGGGTGGCATGTCGTGAGCTGAAAAAAAGTAGCGTTAGAGCTTTTCAATCTGTATGAAGGAGTTTGGACTATCACGAGAGGAAGGAAGAAGAGAGAACTGAAGAACAGTCGAGGCTCCATCCCTGTCATGCAGATATCCAACAGCATTACAGCTCTTCACTATAAGGAAGGGTGGCGTGTTGTGGCAGGGAGAAGAGAAATGATGAAGGATTAGTTTATGAGTATGTGGAAGGGTGGCGTGTTGTGGTAGGAAGAACAGACGTGGTGAGGGATTTGGTAATGAGTATGTGGGAGGGCGACGTGTTGTGGCAGGGAGAAGAGACGTGGTGGGGATTTGTTTATGAGTATGTAGGAGGGCGACGTGTTGTGGTAGGGAAAGGAGAAGTGGTGAGGGATTTGAGTATGTGGGAGGGCGGAGCGTTGTACGGTTCAGAACACAACTCATATTAGGACCCATCACCATATAAGAGAGTAAAATATCGTGGCAGGTAAGAAGAATAGCCAGGTGTACAATCATTATCGCCAATGTACTGTACTATTCCAAACACTATACCTTTTTTACTCTAACTTGGCTTAAAACTGCCATCCCTCTATCATGAATACAGATTTGCTGCAACAGGCTAACACGAATGCTAGTCACGGATGCAAGTCATGAAGAAGTGCTCTGAAAAGGATGTGAAGCTAACCATTGTCTCATCCTGCCGCTGAGCTGTGTGAAATAACATGCAAAAAGAAAGAAAGCTGGGCCAAATTATGGAAAAATCCCTATACTTTTTTTTTTTTTTACTCTAACGACCCAAAACTGTCATCCCTCCATCATGAATACTGAGCTGTAACAATTGATGAACAACAAAGTAAGTTGCCTGTCACGAGGAAGTGCTACGGAAAGGATGTTGAGTCACGGTACTGTCCTTTACTGCTACTGAGTCGAGTGAAACAAGCAGCAAAGGGAGAACAAATCGATCAAGGCAAAAATTACTGAAGCACCGATCCCTTTCTTCTGACGATAAATTACGAAACAGTGAGCAAAGACTTACGAAAACCAGTGATGCGATATTAGGAAATCCAACAAACTTTTCAGAATATTGTGTAAGTGTTTCATAAGTGTTCGGATAAAAAGTGGAGCGCTATTCCTGACTGCAGCCGTCCCATCGTGATATAAATTCTCCAACACTTCCTTCCTGGCTGTGGACGAGGGAGGTGTTATATGAAGTATTTTCTATTTTTATAAACTCTCTCTCTCTCTCTCTCTCTCTCTCTCTCTCTCTCTCTCTCTCTCTCTCTCACACACACACACACACACACACACATACAAGGTTAAGAAGGAAGGATACTCTCTGACGTTCCAGGAGGAATGAGAAGTATGGACGAATGTGCAAGAAATACTTTAATGTGACAGCAATATGAAGCAAATATAAGAGTACGAAAAGGAAGGAAAACCGTATTGTTTGCGGCATAGGAGGCTCCGTAACACCTCTTCCTTAGCGACTGATTTTGCATATTACACCTTAACATCATGGTGGACATTATCTATCTATCTATCTATATACCTAGGCTTTGTAATATCGAAAAAAAATTGCATTAATACAATTTAAAAAGGATTATGCAGTTACAATGCGCAGAATAAATCGCTAAGGTAAATAAGCTACGTAATCACCAAAACCACTTAGAACAGGACCCCTTTTCTCCAACATACAGTATATATGAGGGAGAATGACGATTTATGGGAGACGAGACGAAAATAATATTGATAACGTTGGACCTAACACACTCGATCAAACTACTTTTAATTCCATGTATCTCCAGACGATTTTACTCAGCACAGGGTCGACTTTGTAACTGGAGGGACTAGATATAGCCTTCAATGACCCCTTCACTGTCAAAGGTCGTTCCTAAATTTTAAAAATCGTCTGCTAGTCGTCCGAGTAAACTGAACAAGAACGCAAGTACTAGATGCGGGAGCTTCGGGGTCCTTCGGCTAATTCCCTTGGTGAGGTGAGGTGTGGTGTGGTGTGGTGTGGAAGGGTGATTTTGTGTGGTGTGGTGTGGTGTGGTGCGGTGTGGTGTAATGTGATATGATGTGGTGTGATGTGGTATGGCTTCCCTGAATAAACTCGTCTGGTGGAAGTTCTAGTAGTGATTGCGACCCCAAGCTCATCTGGACGTGAACCCGACTGACTGCGGGCTGAAGTTGCAATCTTCCTGAGGTTCATCATCTCATGGGTGGGTGGGTGATAGAATGGGGACTATGAGACGTTTGTATATAAGGGAAGCTCCATCGCCCGGTCATATCAATCCTACCACGTGAAGGCGCCCCTCTCAATACCATCTGGTAGCAGTAAAAGGAAGATAAAATATAAGCAATCGGAGTGACATTATTAACGTTTATGACTCAGGATACGACTTTTCTTCTTCACTCAGCCAACACCTGAACGTATTCCGAGCCACGTGACCCTCTCCCCCCCGAGAAGTGGGATTTAATGGAGCAAAAACATAATATTAACACCCTCCATTAACCCCACAGCGATAAAGACTTACAGATTTGGTTCTTGCTATTTACTGGCGTTTTTAAAGTAGGAGATAATTACCAAACTGGAGCGGTTAATAACAGCCCTTCTTACCACTGACAAATACACAGATATAGCCAGATCGATAGATTAAACTATCTATCTATCTATTTTCCAATCCTACATTGCCCCATGAGGAGCGTAGGAGCCCGGGGCTAGGCAGTTGGTCCCAACATTTAAGATGAGAGTGACCAGCCTCACTCATCCCTGAGTGGCATTACATGAGCAATCAACCCCAACCATCCCTTGGATATAAACCTTCACCAGCTCAATCCGATTGGAGTGCATTAATTACCCACTAAACCACCAGGCGCCAAAATTTGGTTATATGGTTACCACCCAGCGTAGTAAATGGTTTCCTGGTGTACAGGAAACCATCTGGCTTGTCACTCAGTGCAAAGTCACCCACAGGCAGAAGGAAGAGGATAGAATGAAGGAAGGAAAGACAGAAGAGGGAGTGTAAAGTTACCCGTAGGCAGAAGGACAAGGATAGAATGAAGGAACGTAAGACAGAAGAGGATGGAAGGAAAGAAGGATGGAGGAGAGGAAAGGGCAGACACCCGACAGCAGCACTACATCGAGTGAGTGGATGGTGAGCGCCCCCACCTACCACTTAACATTTATATATATATATATATATATATATATATATATATATATATATATATATATATATCCACCCACATGCAAATAAATCTGCAGTCCTTAACCACTGCGTCGCAAACCAAAATTGGGTCGTCAAACCATATCGAGTGGGTAGGGAAGGATCTGCACACTGACTAAACATCTCCTTTGTATTCCATCAGTGACCGCATCGAGGATCAGAAATGACCACAGCATACAGAGATTTAAATTACGCTTTACTGGGGAGGAGGAGGTTGAGACAACTATATAACTATATATATATATAACTATATAACTATATAACTATATGTATATATATATATATATAACTATATATATATATATAACTATATATATATATATAACTATATATATATATATATATATATATATATATATATATATATATATATATATATATATATATATATATATATATATATATATCATCTTCAATATCATCATCATTAACAGCAGCAGCTGCAACCAATGCAAGTCCACTGTTGAACAAAGGCCTCCCTTAACCTTCTCCATGAATTCCTTTACTGAGTCAGTCTCTGCCAGGTTGTGTCTGCAAACTTCTCTATCTCATCTCTCCACATTCTGTCTGGCTTTTTTGTGCTACGCTTGCAGACTCTTGGAGTGCAGTCACAGCCTCTTCCTCCAACGGTCATCCCTTTTTCTTGGTACATGACCTGACCACCTTTATTTCTGTTATTATGTAACCTCTCTTATGTCTTTGATTTTAGTCTGCTCTCTCACCTAAGTTGATCTTTTCCTGTCTCTTATAGATATTTTCAACAATAACCTTTCCACTGTCCTTTGAGAACTTTTCCATTGATTCTGTCAGTTTCCAGATCTCACAACCGCATGTCATAGCTGGGATTATACATTAGTCACATACTTTTCGTTTCATACATACTGGCAAGCTACTTTTTACGATGTCTATGTTAACCGAAAGCATTCCATCCAATTGCAACTCGTCCTTCTATTTCGCTATCATGGTCTTTCGTTAGTTTTGTAATTGCCGCAAGTGATTGTACTCTTCCACTTCTTCCAGAATTTCTTCACTTATTCTGATGATGCTCTTTGGTGTATTTGGATTAAACATTATTCTAATTTTACTCCGGTTCATCTTTAGTCCTACTTTGAGACTTTCTCTTCAGGTCATGTAACATTTCTTGCAATGCCTCTTCTGTTTCTGACATTAGGACAATGTTTTCTACAAATCTTAAATTGTTTAAGTTTTCTCCATCTATGTTTACTTCTTTGTTCTCCTATTCTAGCTTTCTGAAAACACTTTCTAGGCACGCTGTAAAGAATTTTGGTGAAAATGTATCTTAATTTTTTCCAAGTCTTTATGTACAGTAATTTAACTATAGCAGTTCCCTCTTCATATATGTTTTCGAGCAGTTTTACAATGTTCTCATTCACTCCTTGTTCCTGCAGTGAATTTATAATTGCTATGTGCTCCACTGAGTCGAAAGCCTTTTCGTAATCAACAAAACCAAAATACAGTGGTTTATTATATTCTGTAGTTTTCTCAATTAGTCGATTCACTGTGTGTAGATGATCAGTAGTCGAACACCCGCTTCGAAATCCTGCCTGCTCACGATGTTGGTTTTCTTCCAGATTTGTTGTTCTGTTCGTAGTGACTTAGTGAAGAGTTTGTAAATAACTGGTAATAAACTAATAGGTCTATAGTTACTGAGATCTTCTGGGTTGTCTTTCTTGTAAAGCAAAATAACTACTGTATTCGACCAGCTTTGGGGGATTTTCTTCTTCTTTATGCATTGAGTACCTAAGTGGGTTAATCAGTTTTGAACTTTTTGTCCTGCATGTGACAGTAAATATGATACTACTTCATCTTCTCCTGGAGTTTTCCTTCTTTTCATACTTTTAAGAGAAAGTTTACTTCGTCTGGTGTTACTCAGGTAGGCTACTTCATTTGTATCAACAGACAAGTCAGCTATTGGTACCGGTACTACTGTCTTTGATGCATACAACTTATTGTAAAATTCTTCAACTCTCATCAACAACATACCACTGCATTTAATGACTTCACCGTTTTTGTCTTTCAGTGATATAATTTGTTGCTTCCCTAGTGCCAGTTTGATTCGGACCTGTTTCAGACTTTTTCCTTTTTTGATGATTTGTTTCATCTGATCCATGTTTCTCTATCATTTTTCTGCTCTCTGTCTCTTGTTGATAAGCTTATTTAATTCTGCCCTTTCTATTTCATCTTTCTTTTTCACTTTCATTTCTTTTCATGTGCTCGAGGGTCGTTTTTGAATACATGTTGGCTTTGGTTGTACAATATCAGCTTTCCCTACTACCTCTGCTGTTTCTCTTAGCACTTTTGTTAGTCTATTATTCAACTTATATACGTCACACTAAGCATACCTTAGAACCTGAAATCTGTT
Source organism: Coenobita brevimanus (assembly GCF_032717465.1). NCBI lineage: Eukaryota > Metazoa > Arthropoda > Malacostraca > Decapoda > Coenobitidae > Coenobita > Coenobita brevimanus. Next base: position 60,998,231 of record NC_137010.1, on the reverse strand, counting down.
CTTTGCTTCTAACTGAAAGGTATCTTTGTTTTCGCGTATTTTTATTGGGCATATCTTTTTATTTTTATTCTGCCTCTGTCTTTCACTTCTGAAATTGAATCTGGTTGCGCAACCCACCGTTCTGCGATCACATCCTGTATTTACTTTGTTGATAACCGTGACATTTATGATCGTGTTAGTCTTATCTGCTACAGTGGAGTCGATTGCAGTCTTTGTTTCTCCATTTGGGCTTCTGCAGGTCCATTTTCCACCCCTTCTTTTGTAAAAAAAAAAAAAAAAAAAAAAAAAAAAATAATGTGTTCATTATTCTCATGTTATACATTTCAGCAAAATTCACAACCAATTCATCTGTTATTCCTTTCTCCCACTCCAAATTTTCCCTGACATGCTTCTCCGTTTTTCTATGTATCAACTTTAGCATTGAAGTCTCCCATGAGTATAATAAATGTGGTCATTTCTTCTTCCATAATCTGGGAAATGTCATTACAGAATGTTTCTATTTCTTCATCCGTGCTTTGAGAAGTAGGTGCATATACTTATATTACTTTCAGGGTAAGGGTAAAGGGATGGGTCCATTATGATGTGGCAGGGGTAAACCAGCTGTTCTGTCGGGCTCTGCTACAAATGTCGCCCATTGCACTGCGCATTTGACCCTCATGCGGTGTGGTGCGGTGATGACCCGTCCCTTCTCCCCTTGGGGTTAAGATACGAATAAATGTGTGTGTGTGTGTGTGTGTGTGTGTGTGTGTGTGTGTGTGTGTGTGTGTGTGTGTGTGTGTGTGTGTGTGTGTGTGTGTGTGTGCAAAATAACTTCATTTGTGTCACTGGTTGATTTACCATTCACTGAATGGATTTTTCTTCAATTTTAAGGGCATCTGACTGTGAATGAAAGAAGTAATTTCAATCAGTGACTGCCAAGCCAACCACGACCAGGATGTCTAGCAAAGTTGTAAGGAAACCATTGGGCTATGCCTGAACACAGTGGTCTGGGGGGGGGGGGCTGGGAAGGCGGTGGCAGAATCGATAGAGAGGTTGCCTGCAGTCCTAATGGACCCAGGTTCGAATCCCGGCTGGGACAGGGAACAGTTCAAGGATTTGAATTTCTTATAAACCAGACTTCTCTGATCTACCAAATGTCCCGCCTTGTCGTAAAGGTACCCCCGCTAATACCAGTATGCCAGTCCTGTCCGTGACAGCCCTAGCATGTATTCAGTATGGATGGTGGGTGTTAGCGCCGAAGTGGTGACATGTGGAGACGTTGGAGCACTACTGAGACTTGGGAATAGGCCTTTGCCCGGAGTCGGACACGTAAAAAAAACAAAAACAAAAAAAGTAAACTGGCAGCATAAACCCACAGTATATATGTACACATTCGCAAACTTATATGAACATGAAGTTATTACCAACCACGAATTTATGATGTGGTATCAGGCGATTACTGTATTATTTTTCTCGGGCTGTTATGATATTAAGGTAAGTTTCAGGTGAGCACGTTCTGTTACCGATTAATTATTTTCCCATCACCCGCATTTACCTGGACATATTACCTGAGAATTTTTATCCGTCACGTCATGGCTCGCCGTGACTGCCCGACTTCCTGAATGTGGGTTGCTGCCGAAGGGGGTTGAGAAGAATTGAAATAGACTGATACGGCAGAGAGAGAGAGAAAGAGAGAGAGAGAACCACTGAAAGAAATACTGATAGCGTGGTTACACACAAAAACACAATTACACACACACACACACACACACACACACACACACACACACACACACAGTACATACACACACGCACACACATAAATCTTGTATTAACTCATACAAAACACGTACATACACACACAAACATATATTTCAATTCTAGTCAGTCACACAGTCTCTCTCTCTCTCTCTCTCTCTCTCTCTCTCTCTCTCTCTCTCTCTCAACACGAACTGCATATAAGGCAAAGTTGTGACGTGCTGTCGGCCCAAGAAAATGAAGATGTATTGTGATGGAGCCCTCAAACTTTACACTCTCTCTCTCTCTCTCTCTCGCTCTCTCTTTGATTTACAACCGGTGTATCTGCCTATTCGTCTATCTGTGACTCACTCGTATCTTTCAATGTCGTTCTAGTTGCTTCTCTCTCTCTCTCTCTCTTTCTCTCTCGCTCTCTCTCGCTCTCTCTCTCTCTCTCTCTCTCTCTCTCTCTCTCTCTCTCTCTCTCTCTCTCTCATCCTGTCAGCAACAGTTGCAACACTCACACTGGGTCTATGCAATTTGCTAACATTAAAACTATCTCACGAAAGTTGAGTAAGCAAAACAAGGGTAGCTGTGGTAGTGATGGTGGTGGTAATAGTGGTGCTGTGGTAGTGATGGTGGTGGAAGAAGTGGTGCTGCGGTAGTGATGGTGTTGGTTGTGGATGTGATGGTGGTGGTTGTTGTAGTGATGGTAGGTGTTGTGGTCGATGACGGTGGTTGTGGATGATGGTGGTGATTGTGGCAGTGATGGTGGTACCTGTGGTTGTGAGTGGGGTGGTTGTTATGGTAGAGGTTGTGATGGCAGTGGTTGTACTATCAGCTATGGTAGTGGTGGCGGTGGTTGTGGTAGTGTCTTTCATGTAATCAAACACATGAAACCTTGGCTCTAGTGTTTATCTCTATGATGCGTGACAAACATCCTATTATTCCTCTCACCAATTATTGAGTGACCTGTGATTTGAGCTGTTTCTTGTCGTGCACAGGTCATTGTTTTACTTGTCACAACATCACCATTCTTTTACTTGTCACATATCACCACACAACACGATACCACCTGCCAGTGCACCGTAGCAAGGCCAGGGTCAAGGTTATGAGATCTGCCCACCGTCAATTGCACAGTGAGCCACGCCACTTTCTGACAAATGACCCAAAGAAGCATTATGACATTTCTTTCTCCGGCCTCGGTGATCGATGTGCCTCGACTCCAGCGCGCTTATCAAGGTCACACAGCAGGTGAAACTTTGTGGATATGGCCGAGAGAGCAAAAGGCAAAGATCTTCAGGAAAAACACCGCAACTCAAAATTAATTATAAAAGGGAAAAAAGTCAAAACCACAAGCAAAAGTCATGTTGCTCGCATTTTGGGGGGAGGGAGGGACTTGTGCAAACAGAATTTCTCCCCAGACGAACAACTGTTTATGCATCTTTCTACCTGGAGGATCCGAAACACCTGCGTGAGGTACTAGGATGCAAACGACAAGAGAAATGGAATGGAGGACGGCTGCACCACAATGACTACGTGTACAGCCACCCAGCGCTCTGCATGCACTATTCTGTGACATAAAAAGAAAAAAATCCATTTGTCCTACATTCACTATACTCAACTGTCTTACCACCGTGGGACTTATGGTTGCTCCTCAAACTGAAACGACATTATTCTAACATGACTGAACGAACAGCGTCCAGAACAGCAGCAAGAAAAATGAGTTCCGGCAATGTTTCCATCTGTGACAGGTGTGTGTGTGTGTGTGTGTGTGTGTGTGTGTGTGTGTGTGTGTGTGTGTGTGTGTGTGTGTGTGTGTGTGTGTGTGTGTGTGTGTGTGTGTGTGTTTTAATGTAGGAAATAAGGTCCCAAAGACTGAAGGCCAGCAAGATTGTTCCCTATACGGAGAAAAAATAAAACCGAGCCAAATTCAAGGTCCGTTCATTTCGAGATGCCTGGACATATAGCGTTTAAAAGACCGGGGGCCACTGACAAAAGGAAATACCCGGTACATACAGAGGAAAACAGTTCCAGAGTTGACCTGTTGGATGACGACGGGAAGAACTTGAAAGGGATAAATGAGTGTGCCAATGATTAACAGATTTTTTTTTATCTTCTAGCCAACCACTGACAAAATTAAACTATTTCCTGGTAATCTGGCCGAACAATGGGTTACTTTGCTTTTTCAAATAATTTCACGAAATATTTCAATATTCCATAAAACATCTTCCTATATCATCTGCTGCCGATTCTTCATATCATTTAAATCCTATTATTTCCATATTATTACAAACTTCCATACCATATAAACACACACACACACACACACACACACACACACACACACACACACACACACACACACACAAATTATGTATTAATATTTTTTTAAATAAATCCACTACAACACAGAAAATGGAGGTCCAAAACATTCCCTTTATTTCTGTCACTGCCGACAACCATGCATTTCAAATTTACAGTAAAAAAAAAATACACATGCATAATCACAGTTTATTTTACAACCACATAATACAAAGCTTCATCAACGGGGTCTAATTTCATACGATCTGGAAAAAAAATAAATGTATTGCTGTTTATCTTCCAGTAATTCTGTTTAGGCTTACGTGATGCGGGTAAAACTGACCATCCATCCATCCATCCTTCTTTTTTCTTTCTTTCCCCCTTCCTTCCTTCCTTCCATCCATCCACTCTTTATTGCCCCATCAGGAGCGTAGGGACCCAAGGCTAGGCTATTGAGTTCCGATATTTAAGGCTTGTGTAAACCAGTCCCGGACCCTCTAGTGGCATTTTGTGAACAATTAACCTGAACCTACCCTCAGATGTACACCTTTCTGGGTACCAATCAGTTGGAGCACCTTAACCCACTAGACCACAAAACGTCTATTTGATTATATGGTTACCACCCAGCGTTTCAATGGTTTTATGAGTTATAAGAAACTGTTATTCTTATTAGTGTAACGTCACCTGAAGGCAGGACTACATCAAGTGAGTGGATGGTCGGCGCCATCACCTACTAGAGAGAGAGAGAGAGAGAGAGAGAGAGAGAAGTTGGGTAAGTTGGGCACGGAGTCGCTGAAGCCCCCCTCCCCCCCATCCGCCACAGTCTCACCATTCTACCATACAGTACTTCCACCCTCCATGCCCCTTACCACAACTACCATCACAACACCACAGCCACCCTAACCACCACTATAACCACAATTAATCCTTTGAATCTGGTGTTGGAGAGGGACGTTTGTATAGCCAGACAGTTGAGCCGCCCATATATATCAGTGCTACCACATGAAGGCATCCCACTCCAGAAGCAAAACAGTCGAGAATATAGCAAGAATGAACGAAAAATGACGTTACTGGATTCATAATGTTAATATTTCTACATCTATAGTGCGTTCCTCTAACCTGATACAGATCCCTTACCCATTTCAGCTCACGTGATGGCCAAGTGTAATCAGACTGAAGAGTTGATCTCACTAGTAACCAAGGAGACTCATTCCTACCTCATAGAACTTCATGCACTCACGACGTAATATTCAAAATGTAGTGATCCCGTTCCGTCAGATGAAATCGCACCTACTATACTACCATTACTACCATCACAGATACCATAACCACAACTACCATAACTACCATTGCTTACTCTCTCTGGCTCCTGTGACTCACTCAGTTGAATAAAATCGTCCGGTGTTAACTCGAATGCTAGAGCTGTACCGACCATGAAACTAATCTCTCTCTCTCTCTCTCTCTCTCTCTCTCTCTCTCTCTCACACACACACACACACACACACACACACACACACACACACACACACATCAACCCATTTTCCTTTTTTCCTTTTTACTCAGGCCATCACTCAATATATATATATATTTTTTTTTTTGAAGCACAGGAGAAAATTTCCAAGCCGAACGGGTTATATGTATCTTTAACTTCCTTCAATGAGAGAGAGAGAGAGAGAGAGAGAGAGAGAGAGAGAGAGAGAGAGAGAGAATCACGTAACTCGCACCAAACAAGATTCAAACTCCAGGGCCAATCCTCAGTTCATCCTGGGAATCACAAACCCCCCCATATATCCACGTGGTATCAGCGGCCCGGCACACGTGAGGGCGACGCACCTGGTTGTGTATATTTTTTTTTCCCCAGGAGAGACGACGCCGGATACCCTACCCTTTCCAGTTTTTCAGGTGGGGCGGAATTAATATTATTTGGGGACCTTGAAAGTTCAGTGACCGCTCTCTCTCTCTCTCTCATTCCAGAACAAGATAGGATATAGGAGGATAGTTTCTGAGGCTCCCTGACACGTTTCCTTAAGCGATTTATTTTGCGCATTACACCTTACTGTCCTCCTCTAAGTTACGTAAATCCTTCTGATATCGCCATAATTACGCACAAAAGTATATTAACCAGTCATATCCAAAAATAAATCGCTGAGTAATAGGTGTTAGGGAGCATGATAATCGATAAATCTTAGTTTTCATTTTCATCTGATGGACCTGTACCCGTAGTCTCGTGGCATAAGGTGGTTCCCTAAAACCTTTTCCTATGCGATTTATTTTTCTCATTACACCTTCTCGTCCTCTTCTCAGTTACATAAATCCTTCTAACACTGACATATCCTGCATAAGGTACAAAACGGTGCTAAGCAGCCAAATCCAAAAATAAATCGCTGAGGAACAGGTGTTACGGAGCCTCCTTAATCTACAAGAACTAGGGACCTGGGCTACTTTCACAGCTAGTCCCATGAAATTCGACATGAGGTAGAAATGAGCCTCCTTGGTTACTAGACAAATGAACTCTCCAATCTGACTCCACCTGGCCATCAACTGAGGTGAAAGGGGTTAGGGATATTTATCAATGAAAACACTATTGAGAGTTTGTTATTCCACTTTTACTCTAACTTGGCCTAAAATTACCTTCTCTCCATCTTGAATGCTAACTTGTAGTCACAGATTAACACTAGAATATGATGCTAGTCACGAAGAAGAGCTATGGAAAGAATGTAAAGCAGCAACACTGTCTTCTTTTCCCAGCAAGATACATAGTTCACAAAAGGATAAAAATCTGGAACAGGTTGAAGTGAACGTACTATATAACCTGAAGAAGTTCCCTAACCACTTTCGGCTCAGTTGATGGCCAAGTGTAGTCAGATTGGAGGGTTGATTTGACTACAGTTTATTCACTTTAACTTGGCAGAGATCTTCGCCCATTTGCAGCTAATCTCCTGAAGCTCGATGGCTGAATAACACAATACTACGACTCTATATCCTGTCCATAGCACCTCTTCGTGACTGTTGCTGTATTCTTGCACTAATCTCATGTTACAGCTCAGCTGCTGAAGATGGAAAGATTTTAGGGCAAGTTAAAGTACAGTTACCTTATTCCAACTCAAAACAAGAAAGTAACTTTATTTTTGTCAGCCCGTTCCCTGAGGCCATTCAACCTTCCTACATACTTCCGCCTTCACAAGTCACCATTTCGACACTAATACTCACCGTCCATATTAAACCCATGCTAGGATTCTCTCACTTGGGACTGGTGTAGTGGTGTACTGGTATTAGAGGGGGTAGTTTTATGACATGCTGGTGGGTCTTTGGAGGCATTAGTGAAGTATGTCTTAAATAAAGTAATTAGAGTGTTCCTTGCCTCAATTTAGGATCGAACTTGCGTCACTTCAAACAGCAGACGACGTTTCTAACCACTCAACACCACCTCCCCCTCAACCCTTTTAGTTCAGGAAAAAAAAAAAAAAAAAAAAAAAAAAGTCAGATTAGAGGGTCCATCTGACTACAGTAGTAACCAAGGAGTCATTCGTACCTCATAAATCTCACCAAATTTTATATAAGCATGATTTAGTATTTGAGTAGCGAGGGTGATTGATTTTCCTCAGATGAAATAAACCCAGTACCCTAACCATGCAAACCCAGTACCCTAACCATGCCAAACCCAGTACCCTAACCATGCAAACCCAGTACCCTAACCATGCCAAACCCAGTACCCTAACCATGCCAAACCCAGTACCCTAACCATGCCAAACCCAGTACCCTAACCATGCCAAACCCAGTACCCTAACCATGCCAAACCCAGTACCCTAACCATGCCAAACCCAGTACCCTAACCATGCCAACCCAGTACCCTAACCATGCCAAACCCAGTACCCTAACCATGCCAAACCCAGTACCCTAACCATGCAAACCCAGTACCCTAACCATGCAAACCCAGTACCCTAACCATGCAAACCCAGTACCGTCACCACGCAAACCCAGTACCCTAACCATGCAAACCCAGTACCCTACCCACGAACACTCATTCCTACCTCATAATTAAGACCTATTTTCATGTAACCGCGACTCAGTGTTCAAGCTGCGTGAGTGGTCCAGTTCCGTCATGTGAAAATGCTTTGATTATAGCGCCTGGAGGTCTAGTGGTTACAATGCCCCAGTCGGAGAGAACTTTTTACAGATCCGACCCCGAGGAGGCGACTGTGGGCTTATCAATCACGTAATGCAACCAAGGGAAGTAGGCTGGTCATCTACCCCTTACCGTACTGAAGAAAGGCAGCCTAGACTCAGCCCCCTACACTAAGAAGGGGGGTAAACTGGGGGACCTTGGACGGTGCAGCGACCCTCTACGTGTTTTGTTGATATATTCTTACCACCTCAAGACGATGGTGGTGGTAGGGGCGCCCATCATCTACTCGCTGATGTTTGCTGCCAACTTCTTGCTTCATGTCTACCATTCTTTTCTGTCTGTCCTCCTCTCTTCCTATTTCTCCCATCCTTCCTGTCACTATTTATAAATCTTCTTTCCACTGCAGGTGGCTCTACGCTGAGTAACAAGCCAAATGGTTTCCTGAAACTCAGGAAACCATTTACAACGCTGGGTGGTAGCCATGTAGCCACGTGATGCTGTGACGCAGATGCTCCTATGGTGCCCCTGTTAACTGGGCGGAGACGCAAATGCTGGTCCACCAGAAAGCAAACCTTCCACGCTAATCTCTGCGCCTCACTGAGGCGAGACGTTGTCAGCAGCATGGGAACGTCGGTTCACTGCATGGGACGGCCCTATAGGGGCCGTTGCTTGCCTGCGGCTGATGAGTCTGCTCGATCAGACAGACTGGGGTTGCACAACAACAACAACCTAAAGACGATTTCATTCAAGTCAGGATTTCTAATAGTGAAGGCTTCGTTAACGCTATATCTAACCTATTCACTTCGAAAATTCTCTCGAGGCATAACTGAACTGTCTGGAGAGAATAAGGGAAACATCGAAATCACATCACCAAACGAAAGAGGACAACTGCAATACGGTTACGTATACGAGTATTACTGACATTCTTGCTACCGCCACGATTTTTTTGTTTAATGTCTGGGAGGACATCGATTGGTGATAAGTTTAATGAGAGCTCCATCTAACCCCCACACACACACACACACACACACACACACACACACACACACACACACACACACACACACACACAGATCAGAAAGCCTATCCTGATCAGAGTAAAGCATCAAGAGACAACAAGAATTTAATGTAAGAAAAAAAAAATCTGACAGAAAAGATTACTCCTTTGACCGCGACAGACCTCCTATGCATTCTATTTCAGTTGACGTCAGACGATGTTACAAAGCTGGTGAGATGCCTAGGTCGCCAAAAATGCCATCAGCTATCACAGGAAACACCCAGATACCTATGCCCTACTGCTTATAAAACTGTGGCTATCTATCAGACTATTGAACTTAGCTCTGGGGAGGCTGTTTTCTCTCAAGGGGATTAGTACAACCTTAACATATCCCTCCACCACCAGACACCATCACCAAACTTAATAAAATCGTCTGGAGGTAGCGAGGATAAATATCAAACTACGACCTCTATCACTGCCGCAGCTGTTGAGGGGTTTCCAGTGCTTGCTAAGGTGCGGCTCACTTGCGGCGGGGTTTGAATCCTGTTGCGGGAAATTGACACCACGTGGCTCAGGTGCCCTCCCCTCCTATACGGGTTGGCAGGTAAGATGAGTACCCAGGGGAGGTAACTGTGGTAAGCTGGATGATAAAGGAGAGCCGCTGAAGAACCCGTCACAGGCTCAAAGGTCAAAGTTACGGACATGAGAACCACGGCTACGGCTTCATGATATTCCTCGTACATTTATCTCCACCTCGTATTAAGCGAACTAATGCTTTAACTTGAAATAATGGACTCTACATTTCATCTGATCTTATAAAGGATGATTTTACCCAGTTCACAGAGAGACACCAAAACCACGGAAATAACAAACTACAGTATATCTGTGAATCACAGTCTGGACAAAAATTAGAAAGCCCATTCACGGGGTCGAGAAACTAACCAACATGGCTGTACAACGTGCCAGAGTGCCTTACAATCCACCACCTGGGTATTAACATTATCAGGCTCCTATGACTCACTCTCAGTAAAAATAATAATGAAAATAATAATAATATTAATAATAATAATAAAAATACTACTACTACTACTACTACTACTAATAATAATAATAATAATACCGTAATAATAATAATAATAATAATAATAATAATAACAATAATAAGAAAAATAATAATGGCGTTCGTTGAGGAAGCAGGAAAACCTGCTGAATTAGTGATATAAGTAAGAGTATATATGGTGGGCAGAGGCGGGCACCATCCACACATTTGCTGTACACTGGCGGTACCTTCACGCGACTACATTAAGTGAAGAGTCAAATGGTTTCCCGTAGCCAACGAAACCCTTTACAACGTCTTGTGGTGTCGCAGGTTGGGGCACTCCAACCGGATGTGGCCAATCACGATTTATATCACATATATTACACAGCTGGTTACGGTTTACTGCTTACGTAATACAGCTCAGGGGTGGACATACTGTATCCTGTGTACGTGTGTGTGTGTGTGTATATATATAGTCTAAAGCTCCCATCCGTCTGTCTGTAATGTAGGCATCACGCAAAAACTGTGAAACATCATCAAACTCCCAAAGTAAACGATGTTAAGGACCATTTGGAGTGTGTTTTAACGCCTAAAAAAAAATGATCCCAGCTTCCGTTATATCCGTCATTTATACAATGGGAACCACGTACAGCCTGATGACGGGAAATTCTAAGTCTTGTAACAGTAGTGATCCACGGACCCAGGAGTTGCGTAAAACGCCATGGTGAATGGTGACGCTGAGAAATATTTGCTAGGAAAAGTAAATACCCGTGTGTGTGTGTGTGTGTGTGTGTGTGTGTGTGTGTGTGTGTGTGTGTGTGTGTGTGTGTGTGTGTGTGTGTACATTTTTAATGACATCCTTGATCAGGTGACATTATTATTTTAATGAACTAAACGATTCTGTGTGATCTGGAGAGACTTTTCCACTGGGAGGAATTAAGCACAATCTTCGTCCGCTCAGTAGGAGAGGTTGTTTGTACACGTTCCATGAATCTGTTTATAGGTACCAGGAAAAAAATTACATCACCGCACTGAAGACATTAACCCAAACAGTAAAATGACGCATAGTGTTTATAAATAGTTGCTACCTGCTGGCGATTTTATTTAGGCCTGGGTTACATCATGCAGTAAAAGGGTAATTGTAGGCCGTATCTAACCCCTCCAGTCCCAGAACCCTCCCCTAAGCTGAATAAAATCGTCTGTAAGGAAGGAGAATAAAGGGTATGGAATTTGGGTGTTGCCTGCCTTACAAAGACTATCCACCCACCCTCCCACCCACCTACCTACCTTGTTCACCTTGACGGGTCTCTCTCTCTCTCTCTCTCTCTCTCTCTCTCTCTCTCTCTCTCGTAATTACCCATACCTAACCATCAAATCATTTGTTTATTTTCCTTTTACGTAGTCCAAACCTCTCTCTCTCTCTCTCTCTCTCTCTCTCTCTCTCTCTCTCTCTCTCTCTCTCTCTCTCTCTCTCCCTCTCTCTCTCTCTCTTCTTTTATGGGTACTGAGTAACAAAACTTCACACTTAAGTATGCAATGGGTGTTTAGCCATGACCTGTGAGCTCTCTCTCTCTCTCTCTCCCCCCCTCTCTCTCTCTCTCTCTCTCTCAAACACACAGTTACTGTATTATTAATACTGACCATAAACGCTGCCTTGTGTGTGTGTGTGTGTGTGTGTGTGTGTGTGTGTGTGTGTGTGTGTGTGTGTGTGTGTGTGTGTGTGTGTGTGTGTGTGTGTGTGTGTGTGTGTGTGTGTGTGTGTGTCGGTTTGGTTATTACATTCAAGGTCGCCTGGTTACCGCACTCCATACGTCTCCCCCCCCCTCTCTCTCTCTCTCTCTCTCTCTCTCTCTCTCTCTCTCTCCTTAATAGTTCTTTGTTTTTATATCCTTCATTTTCCTTCCCTCCCTTTCCTTTCCAATCTCCTTCCTTTTTCATTTCTCTTAGTCTCCCTTCACTCACCTTCATTTCCTCTTCACGTTCTTATACTTTCCCTCACTTCCCTTCCTCTTCATATTCCTTCATCTCCTGTCCCGATTTTCCTTCATGACCTTCTTCATTACTGTCCTATATTCTCCCTTTCTCATATTTTTCTCCTCACTTCCTATCCTCGTCATTTCCCTTCACTCCCTCTTCATTTAACTTCCACGTCGCTCTCTTTTCATTTCTCGTCACTTCCACTACGCATTTCCCTTCACTGTCTTTCATTTCTCTCTCTTTATCATCATTCACGTTTATTCACTCGTCTCCCTCTTCATTTCTCGTCACTTTAATTCAACTTTCTCTCATCCTTATTTTCCTTCCTCCTTCTCACTACTTCTCTCAGCTCCGGGTTTGTTTTCCTGTTGACTTTCCTTCACGCTCCTTCCTCATCCTACCTTCCTCCTTTTTTCCCTCCAGCTTCCCTCCCTACCTTCTCTTCTTCCCTCCCTCCCTCCCAACCTCTCTCCTTTTCTTCCTTCCTTCGTCCCTCCCTCCTTCTCCCCTCTTCTACCTCCCTGTCTCTCTCTCTCTCTCTCTTCTTCCTCAATCCCTTCTTCTCTCGTCTTCTAACTCTCCCTCCCTCCCTCCCTCCCTCTCTCCTCTTCTTCCCTCCCTCTCTCCCTCCCTTCCTTCTTCCCTCCATCCTTCTCTCCATTTTTGCCTTCACAAATTATATATATATTTCTTAAAACTCCCATCTGCCAACTGCGTCATTCTTGAGACCTGAAGGAAGTAATCTGAAGGGGGTTCCCCGTGTAAGGTAATACACACACACACACACACACACACACACACACACACACACACACACACACACACACACACACACACACATACATACATACATGCACAGATTCAGATATATAATACCTTCCTAAGCTTCCTTCACACTCACACACACACACACACACACACACACACACACGCACACAGATTCAGATATACAGTATAATATCTTCCTAAGCTTCTTTCGCAAACACACACACACAACGGATATGTAAAGCCTTCATACATTTCTCTCTCTCTCTCTCTCTCTCTCTCTCTCTCTCTCTCTCTCTCTCTCTCTCTCTCTCTCTCTGTGTAAGAAGCTTAGGAACGTATTATATATCTAAATATGCATGTGTGTGTGTGTGTGTGTGTGTGTGTGTGTGTGTGTGTGTGTGTGTGTGTGTGTGTGTGTGTGTGTGGTAACGTGGCGGATACTCCCATTCAAGGCTGAACCATCATGGGCTTTGTTGGGTCAGAGAGAGAGAGAGAGAGAGAGAGAGAGAATGTACCTAAAGGTTTATGCTATGAATTAGTGTGTGTGTGTGTGTGTGTGTGTGTGTGTGTGTGTGTGTGTGTGTGTGTGTGTGTGTGTGTGTGTGTGTGTGTGTGTGTGTGTGTGTGTGTGAACAGCCTCAAGATAGGACGAAAAAAACTCAACAGGTGTAAAATAAAAGGTAATTACTAACCCACCCTTCAGAAAAATATTATTACCTGTGCTGAATAAAATCGTCAGTAGATGGAAAGAATAAAGAGAAAATAATGTAAATAAAGAAAATAAAGATGAAATAAATAGCGAGATAAAATATACATTAAATGATAAAAAATAAGCTAAATAAATGAGATAAAAGAATTAATGAAATAAAAATACACTAAATAAAGGAAATAAAAATAAATTAACGAGGTAAAAATACACAAAATAAACGAGATTAAAAGAAAACTATAATAAATGAAATAAAAAAAATAAACGAGGTAAAAATACATTATATAAACGAGATAAAAATACACTAAATAAAAGCGATAAAAAAACACACAAAATAAATGACACAAAAAAGAACTAGATAAATGAAAATAATAAATAAATAAACGAGGTAAAAAATAAAGCAAATAAATGATAAAAATACACTAAATAAATGAGATAAAATTAAAATTACTACAACAAATAAAACTACACTAAATAAAATAATATAAAAACAAACTCAACTACACATAAATTACCTAAATCAATAAATATTAAACTAAATAAAACTAAAAAATAAATAAATAAACGATAAATAACGAAAATAAATAAAATAAATTAAATCCATCTAATATAAACTAATAAAAAAAAACAAGCTAATAAGACACTAAATAAACTTTAAAATAAACCTAATTATTTTTTCCCTTTAATTCATGCCATCTCCAGACGATTTTACTCAGCTCAGGGGAGACGATTTAAGCTGGAAGGGTTAGAGACAGCCTAAACCCCCTAACACCTCTTCCTAAGCGATTTATTTTCCTTATTCGTCTTTACTAATCCTCCTCTGTGTCACTTTAAGTCCTTCCAACACCACCATCCTCAGCATAACATACAAACTAATATTAACCAGCCGTATTCAAAAATAAATCGCCAATGAAAAGGTGCTAGGGAGCTTCCTGAATCGACGGGAATTTGGACTTTAGCCACTTCCCTCCGATGACGTGTATTATTTTATTATTATTGTTGCAAGACGATTTTATTCAAGGATGTTCCCTAGCACCTCTTCCTTAGCGATTTGTTTTTGGATATGGCTACTTAAGATCCTCTGGTACGTTATTTATGGAGAGTATGGCAATATTAGAAGGATTTACGTGACATAGCAGAGTATGATGTAATAAGCAAAATAAATCGCTTAGTAGAAAGTGTTAGGGAGCTACCTTAACCGACGAGAATACGAGCCTATATCTGACCTCTCCGATTCATGACCATTAAACTGAAACAAGTACAAATTTCAAAAAGGCGTCCGGAAAACATTAGTGAGGGACTGACTGACCGTGCTGTCATATCCAGTTCGATAAGTGACTCCGACACTAAATAAAATCGTCTAGAAATCATCATCATCATCATCATTACTGTCATTATTATCTTCATTATCATCATCATCACCATCATTACCATCATCATCATCATTATTATCGTTACCATAATCCACATCATTATAATCATCACTATCATCATCATCATCACCATCATCATCATCAACACCATCACCACCACCACCACTGCCTACCTGATATGGTTGCACCTGCCTCTCATAGCCCCAGTAACCGCCAACACTCATAAGTTCCCCAGGGCAAAAAATAGAAGTTTCTCAGATTGAAGTGGTTAGCCTAAATATTCTCAACGCACGTCAATAACACCAGAATGAAGGTAAGAATAATAGCAGGATTGGCTGGATATAGTTAGAATGACCCTGGAAGAACAAATCGATTGCTGGTTAGGTAAGGTTAGAACTGGTTACGTGGGAGAGGGGGATGGTAGGTTAGTTAAGGTTAGGGTGGTTTAGGATAGGGTTTGATTAGGGTGAGTTAGGTTAAGTTAGGGAGATCTGACTAGGTGGATTTGGGTCAAGAAATATTTGACTGAGAAAGGAGGCCTGGTTAAGGGAAGGTTAGGCTGGGTTAAGATAAGGTTAGATTAAGTAAGGTTAGGCACGAGTGGCTTTGGTAAGATTGGGTTAGGTTAGGTTTGGCTGGCTTTGGTTAGAGGATAGGTTGGGGTAGGCAAAGCTTGGTTGATCTGGGTTAAAGTTAGATTAGATTAGGTTAAGTTAGATTAGGTCAGGTTGGCTTAGGTTAGGTTAGGCCAAGTTTTGGTTAATTAAGGCTAAGACACGTAAGATTAAGTTAGATTTGGCAAAGCTAGGTTAACTTAGGACAAGGACAGGTCAGATAGGAAAACCTTAAGTTAGGGAGAAATAGGTTAGGTAAGGTGAGGTGAAGTTAAGTTCCATCAAGTTACGTTAAGTTAGCTTCGACAGGAAAAACTCTCTCCCTCCGCTCTTCTTCCATTTCTCTCTTCCCTCCCTACCTTCCTTACTCTTTCCTCCTCCCCCTCCTCCTCCTCCTCCTCCTCTCTCCTCCCTACCCAATCCCTCCCACAACTTTCTTCAATCCCCAAACTTCTTCCAAGGATGTTCTTTACAAACCAACTCTGCCGGCTTCTCTAAATAGCCAAATGGAAAAGTTCTCTGAAAGGAAGAGGCTCCGTCCCCCGAACCGAAGGCTTGAAATAGGATGTTGGATATACGAACGGAAAGTGTGGGTTATGTTGAGAGAGAGAGAGAGAGAGAGAGAGAGAGAGAGAGAGAGAGAGAGAGAGAAGTAGTATCTCAAAAGGTTTTACGACCCACCCTGAGGAGTCACCAAAAATGAAGGAAAGTAGGGTACAAATAAATGCTCTCCCCACATATCCTTCCCATCCTTATATCGGGCACGGAAAAAGAATTACACCTAACTGGGGGAAAAACAGGCAAAGCTAGAAAATTTCACAGGAAAGGAGGAAACAGTCACTCTGCCACTGAGACAGGCCTAACAAAACACATCTTAGCTCAGAACTGTTCTTTCGAGGAACTGTCAACTAACTGATCTGACAGCAGCTTCCAGATACTAAAGATCTTATATGTGAAGAAGTTACCTAATACATCATGGTGATAACTCTTCCATTCAAGCCTCCATCCATGACTCCTCGTTTAAATGCTAAAAACTAAACAAATGTGGTGGGAGTAAAATGTGTTCAAGACCATGAAGGGCTCTGAAAACCTCAGTAAGCTGCCCGCGCAAATGTCTGGTCTCTAGCGAAATAAGGCCCAGAGTCTGCAGCCTTCACTGGTATCTCACGTGCCTAATGGATGGGATCAGCTTACCAACCCACGCTGGGACTCTTTCAGGTCTCAAAATATTGCTCTTCAGGGTCTGTGGCTGGAACTGTACTACATATCCCAGATGCGGCCGTACAAGAGAACAATACAGAGAGAGGACTATTTCCTTACTTCTGTACCTACAATGCCTTTTGATATAACCTAGAAAAGCTTCTGTTTTCTTCTCTACTTCAATGCACTGTGTGGAGAACTCAGGGTTACTATGGTCTATTAGATTGACCTGTGCATCTGAAATGTATACAGCAAGTAGGGTGTTTGTTTCGAGTCTGCTGATAGGTCGCCGATGATGTCATTGAAGTAAATGCAGGCATGTATTGTTGTGTAACATGCGGACGTAGGTGTACACCGTGGGTGGATATTATAGTGCAACATGTGGACGTAGGTGTACACGGTGGGTGGATGCAGCGCAACATGTGGACGCAGTTGTACACCGTGGGTGGATGCAGTGCAACATGCGGACTACGTCATGGGTGGATAATTTGCTTCAAACGTCACTCATCATTTTAGAAAACTTTATAATCGTTTGATTTCCTTTTATAACAGTAAACTTTTAAAGCTAATTTTGACCTCTTCAGCTTTGGATACTATTCCATATTTAATCTGGCGGCTTGTATTGAAGGCAATTAAAAAATATAAATATATATGTGTTAAAATAAGAACAGGTGTAGATTTAATTCATCGGCGGCCAATCAGCAGCCGCAATTCAAACACCCCCTACTCGCTACACAGGTCAGTCAAACAGGGTATAGTGATTAGTACACCCATGGTAACTCTTTCTCCAAGTCAAAACTGCTGATCTCGCTTCCGAACAAAGAGTAGTTGGTTCTTGGATATGCATGACTGATGTGCATCACCTTGCACGTGTCCAGACTGAACGGCAATTGCCACTGTTCAGATTATAAAGAGGAAGGAACATTGAGAAGGTAAGGTGAGAGAGAGAGAGAGAGAGAGAGAGAGAGAGAGAGAGAGAGAGAGAGAGAGGTGTACACGTGACCTTGACTCGTCCATCTGGTACCCTTGAACACTCCTAAGACGGTCAGCCTCTCTCTCTCTCTCTCTCTCTCTCTCTCTCTCACACACACACACACACACACACACACACAGGTAGCCGGGCCCAAGGTCAGGTTTGCCCTACAACACATCCACGTGACTGAAGGCGGGGAGGATAAAAAGAAAAATAAGTAAATGAAAGAGAAACCAAAAAAATAATAATAATAATAATAATAATAATAAAAAAAAAAAAAACAGCTGCTCAGTGGACAGAGTTGCTTGGATGAATAACAGCCTTCCACGTGACCCAAGAGATTTCCTAACACCTCTTCCCTTGCGATTTATTCTGCACATTACACCTAAAAAATCCTCTTAATTTTAACTGATGGATTTTTGGGTGGTATTCAAAGTGTCTCTGGGAATTACGTAACACCTCATCCTTAGCGATTTATTCTGCACATTACACCTAAAAAATCCACTTCATTTTTACTGATGGATTTTTTAGTGGTATTCTAAGTGGCCTGGGGATTACGCAACTCCTTTACCTTAGCGATTTAGCCTGCACACTACACCTAAATATCCTCCTCTGTTACTGATGGAAATTAGGTCCGTAATCGAGATAAATAACACACAGGATAAAATTATGGTGCAATATGGAAAATAAATCACTGAGGAAAAGGTGTTACGTAAGCCTCCTCTGCCACCTAAAATATAACCTATGTAAAAAGAAATACATAAGAGTTTGTTTGTTTTGCTTTTTTGACTTCCAGTTTAAGTTTCTGGTACGGTTAAAGCTGTCTATAAATTAATAACTACAACATATGAGTGGATGGTTAGGCCTGAAAGGAAGAGTCAGGATTCCCGGGGCTTGAATGGTGTGTGAATGAGTGTCTGGCCCATTTCACAAGGCATGCTGTTGATATATTCTCTCTCTCTCTCTCTCTCTCTCTCTCTCTCTCTCTCTCTCTCTCTCGATGATGATGATGATGATGATGATGATGATGATGAGGAGGAGGAGGATGGTGATGATGATGATGATGATGATGATTACACAGGATTACACAGGAAAGCAAACAGCAACAGACCTTATGGTCCTTTCGAGGCTGCTTGTTAGAGAAAACTATGACTACAAGATCTAACTCTACATGTTGAAGGATAAGGATAGGAAAGCAAGAAGGCTCCCCCCACCACCAAACCCTCCAGGAAAAAGTGAGAAAAACCACCATGCAGCATGGAAAAACTGACATGGAAATTTTATAGGAAACATTGGAAAGGAAAAGTCACATTCTATAATACTTTATCTATAAGCTACCCAATAGAGTAACCTGAAAGAGAAAGTAAACAAATAAAATAATAGTTACGGCATGACATTATAAACCAGTTACATTGAGTTAATGGGAAGTCTGTGGACATAACGTGGAAGCTACACACTGCATAGTGTGGATGTTTAGGGGTGGTGCAGCAGCCTTGCCTTGCGCTTTTAAGGTAGGCAGCAGTCAATCAGGCCCTAGCTCCGTTTGCTCCACTGAGACAAGGAACTCTCCCCATGTGGGACAAGTACACAAGTTTCATCCTGAAGCAGTGACCCCTGGTACATTAAAAAATCCCGATGGTGGTCGCTTGACTAACAGGGACCCTCAGTGATCCACAGCCCATCACAGGTCGAAAGTAAGAGTAGTGACCGTTAACTCAGGGTTATCTGTGCAGCTCCTAATCTGTGCTTATATTGCTTTCTTTGCGCTGGGGAGACTGAAAAGTATATAGGACGGGTGTCTCAGATAAAGGGGACTGCACAGTGCACAGTGTGGATGTGCAATGCACAGAGTGGATGTTTAGGGGTGGTGCGGCAACCCTTCCTGGCGCTTTTTAGGTAGGCAGCAGTCAATCAGGCAATAGCTCCGTTCACTCCACTGAGACAAGGAACTCTCCCATGTGGGACAGTACACAAGTTTCATCCTGAAGCAGTGACCCCTGGTACATTAAAAAAATCCCGATGGTGGTCACTTGACTAACAGGGACCCTCAGTGATCCACAGCCCATCACAGGTCGAAAGTAAGAGTAGTGACCGTTAACTCAGGGTTATCTGTGCAGATCCTAATCTGTGCTTATATTGCTTTGTTTGCACCGAATAAATTGGAAATGTATAATATCGTGACGCAACACTATGTACGGGTACATTGTTTACGGGGGTGTCTTGTAGACTAAGGGGCATGAACTTACATGTACCGTAGCTATAAAAGCAAGTTATTCGGACAGAAAAAGAGTCAGCTGAGGATTTTCGTGCAAATACTTGTCTAATTTGTTTTTGAATGTCTCAATTGAGATACTGTTCACGGTATCTGAGGGTAATCTGTTCAGATATTTACAACTCTGTTAAAGAAGAAGTATTTTGCTTCGTGGGATTGGAATCGTTTTCCCATGATTTTGCAGCCATTACTTCTGGTTTGACTCGACCGGTCTATATCAAAATATTTATTCATGTCTAAGTTGTCATATCCCTTCATGATTTTGAAAACTTCAATAAGGTCCCCTCTTAACCTGCGCTTCGTTAGGCTAAATAATTTAAGTTCTTCAAGGCGTTCCTCATATGGTTTGTTTCTAAGTCGTGGTACCATTTTTGTGATTCTTCGCTGAATTTTCTCTAATTTTTCAATGTCCTTTCTGTAGTACGGAGACCAGAATTGCACACAATACTCAAGATGGGGGCGCACTAGCGAGTTGTACAAAGCAAGTATGACTTTTTCCGATTTAAACTCGAAAGTTCTTCCAATAAAACCCACTAGCTTGTTTGCAATTTTTACCGCATCGGTACACTGCTTGTTTGGTTTTAGGTCATTTGATATTATCACACCAAGATCCTTTTCACTGTCTGTACTTGATAACTGAATATTGTTCATTTTGTAATTTGCATGGACATTGTTACTTCCAATATGAAGTACTTTACATTTTTCTGTGTTGAATTTCATTTGCCATTTTTCTGCCCAGCTTGCTAAAGTATTAAGGTCATTTTGTAACTGCTGCCACTGTAATTTTGAAGTGACTTTACTGGTTATTTTAGTATCATCTGCAAATTTGGATACTTTACAATTTAGACCCTCATCAATGTCATTTATATAGATAATAAAAAGTATCGGTCCAAGTACTGAGCCTTGGGGAACACGGCTGATCACATTACGCCATTTGGATTCCTTTCCGTTTATCACAACTCGCTGTTTTCGGTCTGACAGCCAGTCTTGTAACCATTTTAGCGTCTTTCCTTTTATTCCATGTGCTTCTATTTTTCTCATGAGACGCTTGTGAGGGACAGTGTCAAATGCTTTCTGAAAGTCGAGGTAAATTATATCTACTGCTCTTGAGTCATCGTATGATTTGTAAACATCATGGAAGAAGTCCAGTAAGTTAGTTAAGCATGAATGACGATGTCTGAATCCATGTTGCGAGTCTTTAATTATATTATTTTCTTCTAGATAATTAACTATTTTATCTCTTATGATTTTTTCCATTAACTTGCACACTACTGATGTTAAGCTGATTGGTCTGTAATTTCCTGGGTGCGACTCATTTCCTTTTTTGAAAATTGGTGTTACATTTGCTAGTTTCCATTCGCGTGGAACTTTCCCAGTACTTAATGATTTATTGAATAAGACAGAGAGTTGCAGCAGTAACTCATGTTTTGCTTCTTTGAGAATTCTCGGTGATATTTTATCGGGGCCAGGGGTTTTGTTTATGTCCGTACTATTTATGGCTGAAAGGATATCATTATTATGGATAGCATAGTTACTAAGGACTGTGTGATGGTGGTGGTAAGTGCACAGTGATATATAAACCTTTCAATTCTCTCTCTCTCTCTCTCTCTCTCTCTCTCTCGATGATGATGATGATGATGATGATGAGGAGGAGGAGGAGGAGGAGGATGGTGATGATGATGATGATGATGATGATGATGATGATGATGATGATGATGATGGTGGTGGTGGTAAGTGCACAGATATATAAACCTTTCAATTCTCTCTCTCTCTCTCTCTCTCTTTTAACGAGGGCAAGTGTAGGATGGGCCCGGTCAGTCACTCCCTCCCTAAGGACTTTCGCACGCAAGATCCCGTACTCTCGTTGGTAATGGAAGCTCCGTAGCACCCTTTCCTTAGTATTTATTTCTGCAGACAGCTGGGTAGTATCCGTTTGTACGTGATTAATGCGGAGTATGGCAATATTAGACGGATTTATAACACAGAAAAGGGCAGCAGGGGGTAATAAGCAAAATAAATCGCTTAGGAAGTGGTGTTAGGGAGCCCACATCTATGTAATATAGTTTGTCTTTACCTGATATTAGTACTACTAGAAATTTTAAACAGCTTAGAGAGAGAGAGAGAGAGAGAGAGAGAGAGAGAGAATACAGTCACAAACTAAACGCAAGTCACCGAATCCAAAGGGCAAATCAAGAATCCAAGATATTACAAGGATAGGTTTGAACTCCTTAGGACGATGCATGTACTAAGCCTTCACTAAGAAAAGCCTCTCTCTCTCTCTCTCTCTCTCTCTCTCTTAATCAGAACAGAATCCAGGGCAGTCCACATATAGCGCTCTTCTACTCCAAAGGGGGCGGTTTAGTCCAATCCTGCATCACTCATTTATTTCCTACTCCCACTGCTGCCACAGCCACGCCCACACCAGCAGACTGAGCCGTCCCTACAACACGCATTATAACATCAGGCGATTTTCACGTGAGGCGCTATTTACGAAGATCCCCATATAAAACACATCCCCTGGTTGAACAGGTTTTACTTCCACTCTTTGTTCCCTCATATTTTTTCTCCTCCATCCTCTTCTTCTCCTCCTTCCTCCTCCTCCTCCTCCTCCTCCTTCTCCTTCTTGCATGCTCCTGTTCCTTCTTCTTGCACTCTCAAACTAACTCCTTTCTCCACCTCAATTTTCTACCGGCATTTCATCCTTGCAATACAGGGATTTTATTTAATGCAATTTGGGAGAGGTTTTCCTAACTGGAGGAATTATGTATAGCTTTCAATGATCACTTCAGTCCGATTACATACTTTCTAGTTTAGTTTTGTGGTACCAGTGGATTTCCCTTCATTTACCAAAGAGTAAGTATACTGACAGGGGATAAAGTCAGTCGAACCCTTCCTGCCTTTCGGTGAGTGAATGAAATCGTCTGCTGATAGAAAAGAAGAAATATAATAACTACCTTATCACACGGAGGAGTTAACTATTGTACTAAGGAGTTCTAAGCTGAATAAAATCGTCTGGTAGCGGCAAGATTTAACAACTTGGTCTATAACTTCCATATCGCCATCGTGAATGCTAAAATAATGCTAGAAAACAATGCTAGTCACAAAGAGTGTTATGGAAAAAATGTAGAGCCACAGCATTATCTTTTTCTGCCACTGACCTACGTGAAATTGGCTACAAATGAAAGAAAATCTGGTCCACGTCAAGCTGAATGACTTATAATAACCAAGGAGACGCATTACTATCTCGTAACTAAGGCTCATCTAATATCACGCAACCAAGACTCAGTTTCAAAGGGAGTGATTCAACTGCGTGAGGTAAAACAAACCCTCTCAAGGGACGTGCTGTGGGGGCTAAAGATTCAACAAACAGCCTTACACAACACTCCCAGGCGGGGAACTCATCAATATTTATATAAAAAAAAAAAACTTGGGCAGAGACTACAACACATATATATATTTTTTTTTCTGTTTTCATACACATGGTCTCTCCTACACAACTACAATGTACAATGGGGAAAACAGTACTAATAATATCTCCTATCGTGGCATGAAGTCCACTAATATGGTATGTGGTGGGTTAGTGACCCACCCTGTAAACAACACAACAATTATAAAAATCAAATAAAAAAGAAAATGGCCTTGGAACCCAACGGCCCAGCACCTGACGACCCTGGCACGAACAAAGACCTACCTGTGGCTGACGACCTGGGGATGTAAGGCCCGAAAACGATTATCTAAATTACAGACCATCCCACAAAAAAAAACTATCTTTGCCTTTCTATCTATCTATCTATATGTATGTATGTATGTATATTTTTTTTTATGTATCCGATTCTGGGCATGGGCTTCACAGCCTGCTCCCAAGGCCCCGTAGTTCTCCTACATACCATACACCTTCACATGTTACATATATGTATTTATGTGGCCCAAGAAAACCCGGAATAGGCTTATATCAAATGAATGAAAATGGTATATTCTTGAATTTTCCCAGGAACAACTGCAACAAATTTAAAATGAACGGATGAAGAAATAAAGGATCCATGTTAACAAGCGTTTGGATAAAGGAAAAGGAAACTGAACCAATACAATACAGCCTCCACTGACCATAAACAGAGGGAGACTGTGCTTGTGCTTTAGGATGCAACAGTGGATATATGCAGGCTAACTGTGACCAAAAGAAGGGGTATATCAAAGAGAGAATGTTAGTATGCATGTGGTGTACGTGCTGGTGTGGATGAGAATGAGAAAGCAAAGGAGGAAGTATGTGCTGCTGCATGAAAGATCGAAGGAGTATTTTACAGAGTATAAGAGATTTAGATCAAGAATTGTATACGTTAAACTAAAGGTGGGGTGACTGTATGATCGTAGACACAAACAGGACATGGAGTGGCTAGAGTGAAAACAGTGTGTTGGGAGAACGTTGATGTGTGCAGGGAAAAGTTTAACAGAAGAGAGAGAGTGTTTTGGACTGGAAATATGAATAGCAAATTGGTGAATGTAGAAAGAGATGAGGTGCTTGGTCAGTGTGGTGTGGCCAATAAAGTGCATGGAAATGGTAAAGATTGTTTAGTGTAACCTGAATGTTTGAAGAGAGAAGCATTTCAAGTGGTGACACTGATATAAACTGGCAACTGAACTGTTACGCAAACATATTTCAACTATTTCCCCAGTCCCCTGAAAGGAGGATGGTGGGTTGGAGGAGAAGGCCAGCATAATTCTCCACTCCACCGAGATCATGTTTCAGATCAACCTGGATCATTAACACCAACAACAAACACAACATCACCACCACCACCACCATCATCAACATCAACTCTTAATATGAGGAAGATTCCCTGCCCCTTTCAGCCCAGTTGACGGACTTGTGTACTAAGACTGAAAGGTTGATTAGACAGGTAACCAAGGAGACTCATCCCTCCCTCACACACCCAGGATTTAGTATTCAAGTTGTAAAAGTGGCCCAGTTCCGTCGGGTGAAAGCAAAACGAGTAGCTAGTTGGACATTGTGACGGGAGAGGCTTGACCTTTTCAGACGGTAAACACATGACCAAACTACGCCTGGTGGTCTAGTGAGTTAAGACGCTCCAAGTGGATGGGGGCCCGTGAAGGTTTATCTCCAAGGGGGTGGTTGGAGGTTTAGTACACATATAATGCCACTCAGGGATATGTGAGGCGGGTCAACCTCACCTTGGATTTCGGAACCGCGTAAGCTAGCTCCGAGTACTAGGGCTCCAGATAAAAAAAGAAAGAAAGAAAGGGAAAAAGAAAATGCTTGATGGATCTTTGGCAGTGAAGATGTTAATGGAGAGTAAATCTATGGTCAGGCAGTTAAAAAAGTCTATCCCCAGCTGAGGAAAATCGTCTGCACATAAAAGAATAAAATAGGAAATAGAGAGAGAGAGAGAGAGAGAGAGAGAGAGAGAGAGAGTGTGTGTGTGTGTGTGTGTGTGTGTGTGTGTGTGTGTGTGTGTGTGTGTGTGTGTGTGTGTGTGTGTGTGTGTGTGTGTGTGTGTGTGTGTGTGTGTGTGTGTGTGTGTGTGTGTGTGTGTGTGTGTGTGTGTGTGTGTGTGTGTGTGTGTGTGTGTGTGTTCTGGCTGTATAATGAAGGACAAAACTGCTTTCACTGCGTCTGCTTCACACTCGGGGCAAGTCCGTCACTCTCCTCCCTGAGCATCAAATCAGAGAATCATCTATGGCCAGAAAAACATACAAAGGAATACACTAATCACGTGCCTCGGGGGGAAGGAGTGATGAAGTGGTTAGGTAGGTGGTCTGCTGTGTAAAAGGCCGCGAGTTCGATCCCAGACTGATCTTCCACAACACACAATGACGCCATAAAAACATCTCCAGCAATACCACCACACCAGCCCCGAGTGAGACGGCCCAGGCGTGTATTCAGTATGGACGGTGGGTATTAGTCCAGAGGAGGTAACACGTGATCCTGTGTGGCTCGTCGGAGTGCTAAGCCTCAGGGAACGGACTGTATATCAGGTTTATGCCCAGGTCCCTCAAAAAAAAAAAAAAAAAAAAAGAAGAAGAAGAAGAAGAAGAAGAAGTGGGTCCAGATCCTGACCCTGAAAACTCAAGGCCATCAACTAATGCTTAAAATACCTCTCTTTGGAGATTTCGTAACACCCGTTCCCTAGCGATTTATTCTGCACATTGCACTAAGTATCATCTGGTTTGTTATTACTCTAAGCACAATCTGCTTCCATGAGATTAGGTGTGCTAAGTCGACTCAGTGCCTTCTTTACCCCTGCACAGCTTTTGAATATTTACATGGGTTTTATTCGCCCCTCAAGTGTGTGTGTGTGTGTGTGTGTGTGTGTGTGTGTGTGTGTGTGTGTGTGTGTGTGTATGTGTGTGTGTGTATGGGTGGCAAAGTTCCCCCATATACAGCTCTCCTCAACAAGGTGGAAACAAAGGCTTTACGTCTCATCAACTCTCCTGCCCTTACTGACTCCCTTGAACCTTTGTCTCGTCGCTGCACTGTTGCATCTCCATCTCTTTTTCACTGCTCTTTTCAACTGTCTGCTTGGATTCCTTCTACATCACAGCAGGCGAGCGGCATCATCTGGCAGCAGACTCTCACCTCCTCTCTGTCCAACTCTCACGTGCAAGAGTTAATCGATGCTGCCAGGCCTTCATGTACGCCACAGATCAACTCTGAAACTGTCTTTCTCTGTTTACATTTTCTTCTGCCTACGATCGCCAGTCTTATAAGCGTCATTTGTCCAGGCATCTCAAAACGAACGGATCTTGACTTTGGCTCAATGTTAGTATTGTTCATTCTTCCTTTGATTCCTTTTACCTTGCATAAAAAATAAATACAATAAAGGACATTATGTAGCATACAAAAGAATGTTAAGGTATAATATATCAAGTAAATCGCTAAAGATACGGTGTTACGAAGCCTCCTATTCCACTCTGAAATGGACCTTAAATAAGAAAAGGCTAGACTGAGCTGACAAGGCACAATGGTCGAGAAAAGAGAGAGAGAGAGAGAGAGAGAGAGAGAGAGAGAGAGAGAGAGAGAGGTAACAAAGGAAGCATCATCACCTTTATTCAAATGACGTCAATTAACTCACTCCTCTCTCTCTCTCTCTCTCTCTCTCTCTCTCTCTCACACACACACACACACACACACACACACACGACACCATTTTTCGCACTCTACCTACGTGCCTCCCCCATTACAGCGGGCATGCAGCAACCGTCTACCCACCAATATCCTCCTTCCCAAGCCCCCTGAACAGTCCATTTTAGTCATCCCTTGCTTCTACCTGACGATTTTATCTGACACAGGAAAGGCCTCTCGTACTGAAGGGGTTTTTATGTTTATCTTCTCCAGATTGAAATGTTAACTCCATTACTGAATAAAAAATCGTTTAGTTATAGGATAATAATAATAATAATAATAATAAAAATACCGTAGTAGTAGTAGTAGTAATAATAATAATAATAATAATAATAATAATAATAATAATAATTAATAATAATAATAATAACAATGAAAATAATAATAATAATAACAGTAACATACAATACCGTTATAATAATAAAAATAATAAAAATAATAACACCAACAATAATAGTAATAATAATAATAATAATAATAATAATAATAATAAAAATAATAATAATAATAATAATAATAATAATAATAATAATAATAATACTGAAAGGGCTCACCACTTCACACCGGTGGTCTTTTTCAGTTCATTATTGCCACATTCAATCGATTTTAATAAGCTTAGAAGAGACTTGTCAAACTGGAGAGGTTAATGGCAGCCTGAGAAAAGCAAATAATAATAATAATAATAATAATAATAATAATAATAATAATAATGGATTTCACCTCGTAAGATTGATATACAGTACACAAGCGGTCAACTCTGGAACTGTCATTTCCTTCCTTTCCCTCTGCTTACGACCTCCATGGCGGTATTACCTTCCATATTGAATGAGTGAGCATCTCCAGGTACGGCCGTGTCGGTCTGGCTCACATTAACGAGTTTGGGGAATGAGATTTTAAGGACTTAGGGATATCACGCGCCACACAACACCACATCATGCCACACTAC
>NC_137010.1:60947582-60967582 GCF_032717465.1 Coenobita brevimanus | reverse complement strand
GTGTGTGTGTGTGTGTGTGTGTGTGTTTTACCTGAGTATATCACCTGGTGCTATGGAGATAAATATAACATAGTGTCTGGGAATTAATCTCTCTCTCTCTCTCTCTCTCTCTCTCTCTCTCTAATATATATACGTTTTTCCTGTTCATCTTCGGTAGTTTTTTTGCTAGACATTGTAGTGCCCAGTTTTTCTCTTCCCAACACTCTCCAAAACTCACTGTCTTCGATAACACAATTTCTCCTTACGGGCAAGCTTCAAGAAGACGATTTTATACCACTGGGAACCAACCTCTAATCGTGGAGGGGTTAATGAAGGCTCTTTTTAACCCTTCTAGTTCGACAATTCTCTTAACAGCTGAATAAAACCGTCTGGAGGCAGTGAAAATAAAATCACCTAGACTATATCATCGCAGTATTTGGGTCAACAACTCCTCGTTTTGCTTTGTGCTTATGTTCAGTTCCCAATAAGTGGTGCCCGACGCAACAAACCTCGCCCCAACACTCAAGGTCAAAGGTCATGGTGCCAAATGAAAGCCCACAACAGACTTCCTATATCTTGATAACAGTAAATATCTCCATCTTCAACCAGTTTCAAGTTATAGCCCCCTGAATATCCGTGACCCTGAGTTTGACCTTTCCAGGTCACTGAAGGTCAAAGGTCTTCTTGCGAAATGAAAGCCCATATGAGAGTTGCTGTATGCTGATTATGATAAGTGACTCACTTCAACTGGTTTCAAGTTATAGCCCTCTGAAAATCCGTGACCTTGATTTTGACCTTTCAGGGTAACTCGATTACCTCCAAAATATAATCACTTTCTTTTGGAAGCAGTGCCCACATATCCTGAAAGTTTCATGTTATTTCATTCAGCCGTTCTTCCGTAATGATGATAACAAACAAACAAACAAACAAAGAAGTGACCAAAAACAAAACTTTGCCGGACTTTGGAGCACCCTACCACTCTATCTATCTGTCTATTCATCTATCTATCTATCTAGGCCTATGCTTAAATGTATCAATGCTTAATCAAATGATCCATCACTCCGCACCTTTGATTGTAGGTATTTCTTTATCAACAGTATCGTTACATTTAACTATCTGTCTATCTATATATCTATCAATTGTCGTACGTCTTAATCTCCACAAGCAAAAATCTATCAATGCATCTGTCTATCTATCTCTCTGTCTATCCATCTATCCATTAACAGCCAAACGCCATCATTTCCTCAAGTAAGCAGCTTCACAACTCCAAAAAAGTCAGCTCTTTGGGTCAAGGATATTACTCTTTACAGCCTGAACAAAGAGAGAGGCACACAAACACAGCAGGGAACATTATTTTACCGCTTCGTTCCTAGATGTCATAATAATAATAATAATAATAATAATAATAATAACAATAATAATAAAACCAACAGTAATAATAACAACAACAAGAGCACAGAAATGCAATAATAATAATAAATAATAATAATAATGACAATGATACTACTACTACTGATAATAACAACAATAATAATAATAATAGTAAAAGGGGAAAAATAATAATAATATTATTATTAATAATAATACTGATAAAAATGATAATAATAATAATAATAATAATATAATAATAATAATAATAGTAATAATAATAATAATATACTACTACTACTACTACTACTATAATAATAATAAAAATAATAATAATAATATAGTACTACTAGTACTACTACTACTACTAATAAGAAGAATAAGAATAATAATAATAATAATTATTATTATTATTATAATCATTATTATTATAATAATAACAATAACAATATTTTTTCTACTTGAATGTTGGGTTAAAGCAGGGATGTGTCATGTCTCCATGGTCGTTCAATCTGTATATGGATGGGGTTATAAAAGAGACAAGGTAGGGCAGTGGATGTTGGAGCGACCCCAATGAGAGAAGGTAGTGTTTGGAAACTCGCTGTACTGTTGTTTGCAGATGATACTGTGTTGTTAAGTGAAGACGAAGGGGAGCTGCAAGGCTTGGTGAATGAGTCTAGGAGAGTGTGTAAGAAACGGAATCTCTCTTCGAGAGAAATGAAGCCACTGAATGTACGGTTAGGCTGGATGAGGAGGAAATGGAAAATGTGAGTGTGTTTAAGTACTTGGGTAGTGTGATGAGTATGGATGGAAGTTTAGAGGGTGAAGTGCTTGAAAGTATACAACAGGGAAGAAAGGTTGCTGGTTCTTTGCAAGCAGTGATAACGAACAGGGAAGTGAGCAGGGAAGTAAAAAAGTCGCTGCATGATAATATTGTGATACCAACCCTAACGTATGGAAGTGAAGCTTGGACCTTATTGGTCGGACACAAGAGCGAGAGCAGTGGAAATGAGTTATCTGGTCGGAACATGAGTCACATGGAGAGATAGACTGACAAATAAGGAAGTGAATGAGCGTTGTGGTGAGGATGTGGATGTGACAGAAAGCGTTAGGAAAAATACAGTGAGGTGGTCTGGCCATGTGGAGGGGATGGAGAGCAAGAGACTAGCGAGGAGAGTGAATGCGAGTGAAGTGAAGGGGGGGAGAGGGAGGGGGAGGCTGAGGATGAGATGGAGGGACGGAATGGAGAGGTATATGAGAGAGGGGGGTGTGAGTTGAGAGCAGGGCGCTGAAATGGCGTTGGACAGGGCGACATGGAGGGAATTTGTTTGTGGCCACCCCTTACGAGATTGAGGCGTCTGGCAATAGATGATGATGATGATGATGATGATGGTGATAATAATAATAATAAAAAAAATAAATAATAATAATAATATTAATAAAAGCAAAAAAGGGAAAGCACAATAATATTATTATTAATGATAATAATAATAATAATAATAATAGTAATAGTAGCAGTAGTACTAATGCCAGTAGTAGTAGTAGTACTAATGACAGTAGTAGCAGTAGTAGTAATACACCCCACACACAGGCAAACTTGGGCGAATTTCCAAGATATTACCAAAGTATCGAAGTTGGCCACTTTAACAACAGGGTATCCGGCCAACTCCATCAGGGGAACAGCGGGGCGCCCTACCCAGTGACTTAGCCCCCTGGAGAGATCACAGCCACCCTCCCTGCCCCCCAACGTGTGTGTGTGTGTGTGTGTGTGTGTGTGTGTGTGTGTGTGTGTGTGTGTGTGTGTGTGTGTGTGTGTGTGTGTGTGTGTGTGTGTGTGTGTGTGTGTGTGTGTGTGTGTGTGTGTGTGTGTGTGTGTGTGTGTGTGTGCAGGAAAGGCATGCATAAGTGAAAGCTATGAGTTTTTAATGTGTGTGTGTGTGTGTGTGTGTGTGTGTGTGTGTGTGTGTGTGTGTGTGTGTGTGTGTGTGTGTGTGTGTGTGTGTGTGTGTGTGTGTGTGTGTGTGTGAGAGAGAGAGAGAGAGAGAGTCATCGCAAATCAAGCACAGGTCAACCCATGTCAAGAAACCCACATCTTCCCAGACTTACCCAAGGCAGGGACGAAGCCAAGAGCCAGCACCACCAACACACCCGTCACCGCCACCACTCTACCCATGTTGCAACTGAAAGAGAGAGAGAAAAAAATATATTGGAGGTGAAACGTAGGGAACAACATGTATCACTCCACTGCAATACACGGTGATCAGTGCAACTAAGGTGTGTATTCTACCGCGATGTTAAGATTAGAGTATTTGGTCTACCTGGATGTGTCTGGTATACTTTGCGGTCTACAGGTACATCTATGGTATGGCTTTAGTTAGGTTAGGATGGGTTGGGATGGGTTGGACTGGGCTGGGCTGGGATGGGATGGGATGAGTTTGGTTTGGTTTGGTTTGGTTGGGTTGGGTTGGTTTGGGTTAGGTTAGGATAGGTTTGGTTAGGTTAGGTTGGGTTGGGTTAGGCTAAGTTAGGCTGGGTTGGGTTGGGTTAAGTCAGGTTGTCTTGGGTTGAACTGGGTTGGGTTGGGTCGGGTTAGGCTTTTAGGATGGGTTGGGTTGGGTTGGGTTGGGTTGGGTTGGGTTGGGTTAGGCTAAATTAGGCTGGGTTGGGTTGGGTTATGTCAGGTTGTGTTGTGTTGTGTTGTGTTGTGTTGAGTTGGGTTGGGTTGGTATGGTTTGGTTTGGTTTCGTTAGGACAGGTTTGGTTAGGTCAGGTTGGGTTGGGTTAGGCTAAGTTAGGCTGGGCTGGGTCGGGTTAACTCAGATTGTCCTGGGTTGGGTTGGGTTGGGTCGGGTTAGGCTGTTAGGCTTGGTTGGGTTGAGTTAGGCTAAGTTAGGCTAGATTGGGTTGGATTATGTCAGATTGTGTTGGGTTGGGTTGGGTTGGTTTGGTTTGGTTTGGATTGGGTTGGTTTGGATTGGGTTGGGTTGGGTTGGATTTGGTTGGGTTGGGTTGGGTTGGATTTAGTTGGGTTGGGTTGGGTTGGATTGGGTCAGGTCGGGTCGGGTCGGGTTGAGTTGGGTTGTGTTGGGTTGGACTGGGTTGGGTTATGTTAGGCTGGGTTAGGTATTCAATGACCTTACCTAACCTTCCCGTTCTAATCCAGGCAGTAAGTGGGTTTTACGTAAACTGCATGGTTTGGTATAAATGTGCCCGTAATCCAACTCCACCTCAATAGCTCGCATGGTACAGTAACACAGGTGGTCCATATGTTACATTCCCATACCTTTTAGCTGTTTAAAACTCCCGTGTTGCAGCGACGGCTGAGTTAGTGTTACAGGTGTCTATTCTCGAACATCTTCCCTGTCTCCTTTTCAGAATTTATACTGACTGATTCTTCATACGAACTGATTGCACTGTTCATTGATATCTACACAAAGCTGCCTCTATGTCTGCGCTCCAAGTACCAGCAGACTGAGCCGTCCTATCAACACACAAGACTGAAAAACCCTCTATACAAGGTGTCCTAAGAGTCCAGTGTTTATAATACTTCAATCGCAATGAAACCCTTGGATAAGTTCTGTCTCCAGCAGCTGACTTGATTTTTACCCGCCCCTGCCCCGGAGGGGCTCGGGGACGGGTACTGTTTTCACTCGGTTTGTCTGTTTGTTTGTCTGTCTGTCTGTCTGTCTGTTAACAACTTTTCGCGAAAACTACAGGTCCGAATTTGACTAAAATTACAGCGATGATGGGCTATCATCTTTTGATTACCTGATTACATTTTGGGCCAAATTGGGCCAAGGCCCTGGCTGTAGGCCCATTTTTTATTTTTCACCCAAACTCGTTTCAAATTCGTCATATCGACATGAAGCCAAAACCTAAAGGTGCATCTTTCAAATCTGCATCCTATAACATGCCTCATTACATCAACCCCCAGTTAACGGTAGAGGGGTTAATGTCAGGTGTGTCGGACCTAAAATTTCAAATGGGCATAAAATCGTCATTTTCCCCCCGATTTACTCCAAATATGATGTGACATCTCTGACTAGATATCCTGTTGCGATTATACGTCATCACTAAAATGACTGCCGAGGACGAGTGCACTAAAATGACTGCCGGGGACGGGTTTGCTGTGCCTTGGCCACAAAGGGAAGACGGCTGGTTATCTACCCCTGAAAATGTACTGGACAAGAGCAGCCTAGCCTCGGGTCCCTACACCTCGGAGGGGGAAGGAAGAGATATGCTATGACCCTCGGTAGTAGGTTGCTACTTATACTTCCGGGCTGTCAACTCACTGTAAAAGAAAGCCGTCTAGGGCTGACTGCCTGAGAATACTACAGCTTTCCCTATGAGGACAACGTTAAAGGCGACAGTTCTAATGCTCCTATGCCTCCCTCTCAGCTGACTAACAATCGTATGGCGTTAGTTGGCAAAACATTCTCTCTCTCTCTCTCTCTCTCTCTCTGCCCCATCCATTAAAAGGGGAAGGATATTGCAGTGGTTACGGTTTGTTTGTTTCCATTTATCGAAAATATAGAGGTCTCACACACACACACACACACACACACACACACACACACACACACACACACACACACAAAATGATTGTTGAGAGAGACAGAGAGATAAATACAGGTCTAACAGGAGAGAGAGAGACTGGGGGAACCTTCTAACAGGAGAGAGAGAGAGAGAGAGAGAGAGAGAGAGTCAGTCCGTCAGCCAGAGGGGAAGGTTTGATCAATAGCCGTGACGTATGCCATCGACTGCTTTAACCTAATTATTCATGAGATATCGCCAACACTGCACCACGGGGACCTGCAACAAGGCAACACTGAGCCCTGTGTCCGCGATATACCTGCCTTGCAATACACTTGGATGCAATACACCTTTCTCTAGGCGATTTATTTTCCTTACTAATCCTTACTGTCCTTCTGCTATGTCATATAAATCCTTCAAACATCGCCATACTCTGCATAAATGACGAACAAAGGGATATTAGCCACCCATATCCAAAACTAAATCGCTAAGGAAAAGGTGCTAGGCAGACTCCTTACCCTAACAGAATAGGAGTCTTATACCCGTATTCTCGTCGGGTAAGGAAGCTCCCTAGTCTCTCTTCCTTAGCGATTTATTTTTGCATATCGCTGGTTAATATCCGCAGAGTATGGCGATATAGGAAGGATTTATTTAGGCAGAACAGGACAGTAAGGCGTAATAAGCAAAATAAATCGCTTTGGAAGTGGTGCTAGGGAGTTTCCTTAAAGGCGCGAGAATACGGGCCTTAATCTGCTTTACACTACACCTGTATTACATTATTTGTAGCTACAGCATCGGTCTTTGGGTAACTCTACACTGAGTGACAAAGCAAAATTGTTTCGTATTGACCAAGAAACTGTTTGGTAAGCTGGGTGGTAACCGTCTAACAATAACGCCAGGTGGTTTAGTGGGCTTAGGTCCTTCAACTGAACTGAACCTGTCAGGAGTTACAGACAAGGCGAGGTTGGGGGTTAACTGATCACATAATGCCATTCAGGGGCGAGTGAGGCTGGTCACCCTCCCTTTAAAGGTCAGGAGCGGCGGCTTCGTCCCAGGTCTCTACGCCAGTGACGGTAAGACAGGACAGGATGACAGATACATAGGTATGTATTGTGTACTACTTTACAATACACCTACTTTACATAACACCTACACGTACTTTACATTACATCTACACCTACTTTACATAACACCTACACCTACTTTACATTACACCTACACCTACTTTACATTACACCTACACCTACTTTACATTACACCTACACCTACTTTACATAACACCTACACCTACTTTACATTACACCTACACCTACTTTACATTACACCTACACCTACTTTACATAACACCTACACGTACTTTACATTACATCTACACCTACTTTACATAACACCTACACCTACTTTACAATACACCTACTTTACACCTACTTCACAATACATTTACATTTACTTTACAATACACTTTACACTTTATAATACTTCACATTTTTATTATATAAGAAAGAAGGAACCAAAGGCCACAAACCCGCTAACTGTCCCATTGAAGAAAAAAAATGAGAGAGAGAGAGAGAGAGAGAGAGAGAGAGAGAGAGAGAGAGTGTGTGTGTGTGTGTGTGTGTGTGTGTGTGTGTGTGTGTGTGTGTGTGTGTGTGTGTGTGTGTGTGTGTGATCAATATCCTGACACAGGCCATCGGCTGCTTTCGTTCAATAATACATAAGTTATCGACGTAGTACTGCTATGAGGTGTAGCAGGGAAGTATACAACCCCCTCATGATCAAGGCAACTCTGGTACTCTATTGCATTAACACAAGACGCTTATAGTCCAGTCAGAATGAGTCACAGGAATCTCTCTCTCTCTCTCTCTCTCTCTCTCTCTCTCTCTCTCTCTCTCTCTCTCTCTCTCTCTCTCTCTCTCTCTCGTGGGTTAAGCTACCTAACACCTTTTCCGAGAGCTGTCCCGAGCATGAGAGGGGTGTTGGTGACGGTATTAATGTTCTCAGGCTCCTATGACTCACCCTCCTTCCATAAAATAATGTAGTTTTAGCTGGAATACAGTCCTAGAGTTGTCCCGACCATAAGAGTGTTAAGAAAGACAATGTATAAGGAATTATTATTATTATTATTATTATTATTATTATTATTATTATTATTATTATTATTATTATTATTATTATTATCATCATCATCATTCTTATTCTTAATATTCTTATTCTTATTCTTATTATTATTATTATTACGGTATTATTATTATTATTATTATTATTATTATTATTATTATTACTATTATTATTATTATTCTAAGTGCTATATTTTAGCAAAACACTGTCAGGTAGAGCAAAATAAAGAGTGCAGGAGGCCTTTTGGATATTATTGATCCAAACAGACGATTTTATTCAGCTAAGGACAGCTCTTTAGTAGGAAGGGGTTGATGAAGGCGGTATCGAACTCCTCCTATTCGGTAATTTTCTTAGGCTGAATGAAATCGTCTCAAGGAAATATTATAAGTACATCCTCGGGCTAGAGGGGTTAATAACTGCGCTTAAATCATTAGAAAGGCCATTAAAATATACTTAACAGCAATGGCCATGGAGAGACTAATGAGGAGAGCGCGTGAATGAAGTGAAGTGGGGGATGGGGAGGGGGAGACCGAGGATGAAATGGAGGAATGGAGTGGAGATGCACATGAGAGGGGGGTGTAAGTTGGGGGGAGGACATCGAATTAGCAAGGGACAGGGCGGCATGGAGTCGATTTGTTTGTGGCCACCTCTTACGGGATTAAGGCGTCTGGCTATATACGAGTAGTTTGTTTTCATCTGACAAAACTGGGTCATTCTCACAACTTGAGTACTGGTTCGTAATTCCAAATGAGTGTCTTTGGTTAGGTCATATCAACCCTCCAATCTGAATACACTATAATACTTTCACCTTAACTTGGCTCATATTATCGTCCTTTTCCTGTTTATTTCACGTAGCCCAGTGAACACCATAACATGACTATGGCTCTATAACCTTTCTATAGCAGTTCCTTTTGGCTAACATCAAATTCTAGTGTTAATCCTGTTACAACTCAGTACTGAATACGGAGAGATGGCAATTTTAGGTCAAGTTAGAGTAAAAAGAATACAGGTCGTCAAATAACAGAGTAGATCTTCGTCAGGTCAAAGAAAACGCACTACAGGACAAACTATAATGATTAAAAACTGAATGCTAACACCCAGTCCCTTTTAATTCCTCTGAGGTATTGGGGCTCTAGTCTTGATTCCTGTAGTCTATTATTATTATTTAAAGTGACCAACCCACTATAGTGTTTTTACGCTAACTTGGCCCAGATTTCTGTCCTTTTGCAGCTATGGCGGATAATGAGACTACTACAACTCTACGTCCTTCCACAGCACTTTTTCGTGACCAGCATCATATTTCAGTGTTAATCTACTCTTGCAGCTCAGGATTCAAGGTGGTGAGAAGGTAAGTTTTAAGCCAAGTTAGTGTAAAATGAGTATACCATTGATATCATTAGGTGATCAAAAAACCCTCAATCACCTCTTGGAGATGGAACCTAAGCAAAGTCATCATCCCGCCTGGGGCATTCAAACCACTAAACCACCGACGTAAAAAGCTGATAAATATAACAAAAGTGCTACGAAATGAGGGAAACAGCTCTTGGGTCGCTTCTATACACAGTGGAATGATCAAGTCGGAGTGAGGACTTCCCATATTTTCAAACACGTAATAGCATCACGCGAAGTAGGCTGGTCATCTACCTTTAAATGAACTGGATTACCGTAGCTTAGCCTCGCCCCACTACACCTTGAAGGAGTTAAAATGAGAGTGGCTTTTGGCGCAGGCAGATAGACATATAGACGGATATATACATATAAAGGCCTTACTGCAAAATGACCAGACTGAATTTCTACTATTTAGTTAAGAGAAGATGCAAGCCAGTTTTTGAAATGTGCAAGACATAAAAATATAGAGAACATGTGATAATATAAAACTCTTACTTTACACAATATGTAATTTTTATACCAGCCTCACTATAAAGCTCTTACCATTTTGTTTATATATCTATTTATTTACCTTTTTTGCCCTGACTATAAATACAGCGCCATGCATCAGGCTTACACCCCTTCGGTTCGATGACATTTTTTTACTAGTATTTTATTTGTTCAACTTCCATACGATTTTTTTTTTTGTTACTTAGGAGAGGCCCTAGTAATGAAGGGGTTAATGAAGACTATATCTACTTCCACAGTTCTCACAGTCCCTCATAAACTGGGTCTGGCCTGAGGAAAATGAAAACTGGCTCTCTCATCGGGCAGAAGGGGTTAAAAGCCACCCATGTAAAAAAACAACGCCGCTACATTTGCAAAGAGGATGGAATGGACTTAGCAAAGGCGGCCTCGTTTTTGTCAGACGCAGCGTGCCGGCCTCACCTGCGGCAGAGCAGTGTAATGCATATTTAATATCCAACAAGGTGGCTGAGTGGTTGGAACTGCTAACTACAAAATTGCTGGCTCAAAGTGCATGGGTTCATTTCCTTGTGTGGCCAGTTGGCGTCATTCAGCTCAGGTGGCCGTCCACCTTTTGTGGGTTGGTATGTAAAAGTGTCAGGACTACATATTATAATAACACAACTGATATAGATAGACAGATCGATCGATAGATAGATAGACAAAGCACCAGACAAGATGTGAGAACGGGAAATTAGCTTGCAACTCTTTAAGTGAAGGAATGTTGGTCGTGCACCGGAAGCAGTACATACATTTTGTAAGATGTGTATTTATAATGGTAAAATGCATATATGCAACAAAAGGAGTATCGAAGGTAACACCTAGGGGAGACTCGTGGTAATCTGGATTATGTAATGGCCTTGTATCCCAGGAAAGTCGGTGAACACCCTGCCACAGGCTCAAAGACCTATGTTACGGAATTTAAGTTGGGACCTCCCATTTGCCGGTCAAGACGTGTGACACTGATTTCACTAATTTGTTATGAGCGGCCAGTGATCTGCAACACTGCTTATCATACATCAGCCACTTCCAGTTTCCATGTACAATATCACCGGATACACTGCCATGCACCAGTGCACTACAGCAAGGACAACAGTAATGCTTTGTGACCCACCCATCGCTGATACGTAACAGCATTCAGGACGATGCCGCAATCGAAGCAACATACTAGTGTACTTTTTCCCTTCAGTCTTGGCATAATCGCAAGGCCAATTTACGATATAATTCCAATAATGACTGTATATAAAGATGTAAGCAAGAACACTGCTAATAGATGGTCTGACCTGTTTTAGAAGAGCAGTGAGTTGACATACGAGGCGAGGGGTTGGCGTCCATTAACATCAAGCAGAGGACAACACTGCTCAAAATCAAGGTCGACTGACGTGTAACCATCTATGAAATTGTGGAAGTGACCAATCTTTCATCTGACCCACTTCATGCATTACTGACAGGTGATTCTGTCGTCAGGTTTGTTCCTTGCACCCTCACCAACGATCAAAAGGAGAATCGCGCCATTTCTATCTCCTGACTGACTGAGTGACTGTGAGAATCGGGTCCAACATTCTTATCAAAGGTCATAACATGGACAGAAAATTGGGTGTACATATATGACCCAGAGACCAAAACACAGAGTTCGCACAGGAGACACCACTGTCAGCAAGACTCAGAGAAGCTCACTGGTTAGAACTGCATGTGAAGGTTATGCTGCTGCCATTTTTTGTCGTGGAAGAAACTGTGCACACAGAATATCCCCTTAATAGCAAAGTACTTCTATAAATGCAAATGTCTATCTGAATTTTTTAATCATATATGTGAGGGAGTGACACGAAAACAATGTGAGAAGTGGAATGGTGGGTGGCTGCTTCACTATGACATGTACTCAGGCACACAACATTAAGTACCTGCAGACTGTAAGCGAGAAAAAAATCCCTTTGACCCACATTCACCTTCTTCGCCTGACTTATCACTGAGCAACTTCTGGTCATTCCCCAGACTGAAGCTCCTGAGGAAAGAGATCACTCACAAAACTTAAGGAATTCAGTCTGAAGTATTAAGCTTCCTGGAGAGCAACAAGAAACAAAAAAAAATAAAATCCCCGCAATGCTTCACTGGCTGGGGCGTTGAAACAAATATGCGGATGCGCGAGAGGAGCCCTCTGAATGGGACAAAAGTATTTCCCTAACTTTGCAGTATAATTAGAGTTTGTCTACAATTATCAGAACTTCTATTACACCCCATAATGGTCCAAATTCCACCGCAGTTACCCCATAAGACCTCTGGTTACGGTTTTCAGACTGTTTATTATCAACCACTGAAATAAGGATGTGAGCTGAAAATTGAATATGTGTGTGTGTGTGTGTGTGTGTGTGTGTGTGTGTGTGTGTGTGTGTGTGTGTGTGTGTGTGTGTGTGTGTGTGTGTGTGTGTGTGTGTGTGTGTGTGTGTGTGTGTGTGTGTGTGTGTGTGTGTGTGTGTGTGTGTGTGTGTCCTTCCCTGCAAGAATATTTGAGTGCTTTCATTGTCAGTTACAGTACAGATCAATGTGTCATGAGGTAGAGTTCGGCTTTTGCTGGAACAATTTGAAATTATGAATTCCATTACAGTTTATTCAGTATGATCTACAATGATAATGACCACTGGATAAACTGGGGAATTTTCTATCACAAACCAAGTGTAAGTTTGTCTCTGAAAGTAGAACGCTCGATTTCTCTCCTACATATTTGTTTTTCTTATTTGGCCACTTCCTCATTTTATCTACTTTGATAATGCACTTTCTCAAAGCACTGTTTTATATACATGTGCAGACAAATGGCCGTAGCATTAGAACTGAGAGAAGAATGGTGTTGACAAGCCTTCGGTTTTTGACAATAATTTGTGGAGCAAGCTTTGATGATAAAATATGACTGACCTCCCTGCATCATTACTTACTAAACTTTGTAACGTGAGTTGTAGAGTGATCACAATTAGTTACACGTGTTCCATTGCTGAGGGAAAAAAAAACAAGGGCCTGCTTACACCTTTGGGCTTCCAGTTTTAATAAAGCCGCCATTGTTTTTACCTGACACCCTGTAGCCTTACCACTGTGTCAAAAATGAAAGCAAGATGATTTTTTTAAGCTTCAGTTCACCGAGGTCTTTTGTTACTCCCCATCCTCTATCAATGTTCAGCTTCCTTTTACTGCGTGTACAGAACAAAACATAATTCCCAGGTGTAATATCTTCATGCTTATAATTTGAAAGGGAATTCCACAAGCAAAAAATCATATACCGAAGAATACATTTTATATGCTTGATCAACTGATGAATTCTCTGTCCATTTTTGCATATGAGATGTGGAGTTTATAATGTAATAGGCGAAACAAAGAAGAATTTGAATTTCACTGCAAATTGAATTATTTTCGGCAAGGCAGAGAGAGAAAAACAGCCATTCTGGTAAAAACACTAGGATCTCTCTCTCTCTCTCTCTCTCTCTCTCTCTCTCTCTCTCTCTCTCTCTCTCTCTCTCTCTCTCTCTCTCTCTCTAATATCTGAGCAGTTAGGGACTAATATCTGCTTTCTAATCCACTATGCCCACTTCACATTCCTCTCTCTCTCTCTCTCTCTCTCTCTCTCCCTCTCTCTCTCTCTCTCTCTCTCTCTCTCTCTCTCTGCGCAGTTAGGGGCAAAAATGTGTCTTCCCTTCACTGTTTGCTTCACACTCAAGCGAAGACAGTCACTCACCTCCCTGACGCATCATATCAAAGAGAATCATCTATGAACAGAGGAACATACCAAGGCTCTCTCAGCTCAGAAATATCAGACGGGAGAACAAAGTGACAAGTAGTGGAGGTGAAATATTAGGCAAAGTTTTGTCTCTGACTGTACCATTAAAGTCTACATTTTTTTAAACACCAAATAAAAATAAAGATAAATAGTTAAACATATAGGAAAGAAATGAAAATGGATTGTTGGTAAGGGTAATACGATATATGGTAAAATTTATGAACCTTTTGTTTCCTGTAACTTACTCTCAGCAAAATATAATCTTCTCGCATCAGTTAGAGTAAATAAAATCGTCTGAGGGTAGCAAGAATAAAAGTAAATAAGTAAAGCAATACTGTACGGCCCCACTGCGCAGCATGAGATTCTAAAGGCAAATACAAAATTCACATTTAGCCCTACAATGCTTTACCATAGTTACTCAAACACCATTTTCTATGATGCTTCTAATTAGGGACCCCCGTCACCACCTCCTCCTCCTCCACCTTTTCCTCCATCATGTAAAAAGGCCGCGCATTACCCACTCCCACCTGAGCTAGCTGTGAAGTGGGAGGAATAATTAAATTGGTATGTTTCTCACCTGGCAGCGTCACAGCGAGGACTGAAGCTTGAACCACTCTAGCACATCGTCCGGGTCACACCTGTGGAGGAACATCTCATTAGTTCACCTGGTCACTGGCTCTCTTCTCATGCTATACAGTTACTTACACATTCAAGAAGAGTTTAGTTATTATTTATTCCTTTCTTTTAACTATTATTACACTGTAAGGGTCACACATGTAGGGGGAAAATACATCTGGACACTCAACTGCTGGCTCATATATCTAGTTTTACAATTACCTGT
This sequence comes from Coenobita brevimanus, assembly GCF_032717465.1. Classification (NCBI taxonomy): domain Eukaryota; kingdom Metazoa; phylum Arthropoda; class Malacostraca; order Decapoda; family Coenobitidae; genus Coenobita; species Coenobita brevimanus. The sequence continues at coordinate 60,953,090 of NC_137010.1, read as the reverse complement.
AGATAAAAAAGAGGGGGGAGGGGTAACTGATACATATATATATTTTTTCTTTTAATCCCACGGTACATTGTTTGGGTCACACTTGTGGGGGAGAACACAGTTGCTTTATATATTTACTGGCTCTCCTCTCACGTTGTACAAGTCTATCTATCTATTTCCAGACGCCTTAATCCCTTATACGGAGTGGCCACAAACAAATCGCCTCCACGTCACTTTGTCCCACGCCATTTCACTGCCCTGCTCCCAATTCACACACACCCTCTCTCATATACCTCTCCACTCCATCCCTCCATCTCATCCTTGGCCTTCTCCTCCCTCTCTCCCCCTCCACCTAACTTACACTCTCCTCGTCAGTCTCTCACTCTCCATCCTCTCCACATAGCCAAACCACCTCAATGTGTTTCTCCTAATGCTTCCTATCACATCCACATCCACACCACAACGCTCCTTCACATCCTCATTTGACAGGTGCGGACATCAATATCAATACACGTCATTACCATATATAACGAAACGGTGAACCATGATTTTTGGAAGACGGTGATGTAAACTTTGAAGCCCAACAGTTTTTTTCCAGAATACTTCATAGGAATTTTATCACTTCGAAAAATCTGTATATATATATGCATTGTTCGCAACTATACAATTACATATACAGTCAAAAAGGGTTCAGTTGCTATATATTTCTCCATTTTAACCCTTTCAGAGGTTCGAGGGCTGGGAGACTGTAAAGACCTGTGACTGTTTCGCTTTCCCAATCCAAAATACATTTCATGCTCTCTCCCCCACCCGGCATCCTCGCTACATGGTTCTACTTACCCTTCCCCCCACACACGAGAGAAAGAGAGAGAGAGAGAGAGAGAGAGAGAGAGTCCACTTTATTTTTTTTTTCTTAAATTTTTTAGCGTCAGTCTTCATACAGGTTAACGAAAAACTCTCAGCGGGAAAAACAGGTACATTGGCGAAAAACGCAGATAAAATTCCTGAGAGTTTTTTTTTTTTCACACCCTCATCTAAAATTAGTCATGAAATATAAAGAGCAATTGACCACCACCGAATTCCGGACTACAAGGGAGTTCATAATATCGACAGTGAGAATTTTCGAAGTGTTAGAAAATATCGCGTTTAAATTGGAAAAAAGATAGCATGAAAATAGCCTTAGTATTATATCAAGTACTTCCTGAATCGCGTTATGCTTCGAATTAGCAGTGAATAAGGAAGTACAATATCGAAGACTGTCCATCTTTTCAATGTCTTAGAAACTGCTTATTATTTTTCTTATTTACAGCTAAATAAAAGTATAACATTTGTTCAGCAAGTACTCAAATATTATGTCAAAGCAATTTACACACGATATTCATTTAAAACGCTATTTGCGCTCATACTGCGGAAATTATCCACGTCGATATTTTGAACTTCCTAATAGCCCAAAATTCTCAAGCGGTCAGTTTAAGTACCCATCCCCCTCCATACTGAACCTGAACCTACTGTGAGACAAAGAATGCATCACTTGAACACGCTAAATTAGGAGTATTCTAGTGCTCTTCTCCTTCACTAGAGTTTTGTCAATATTCCTGCTATTTACAGTCGATTTTGTTCAGCCTAGGAAAGACTTATCGAATTGGAGTTATGTCAAGCCTTCATTACCTGCTTTGCTTCAAGAGCGCTCTCCCAAACTGAATAAAATCGCTGGAATGAAGCAAGTACAAGTTAAAATTACACTATCATATTATTATTATTATTATAGGCAGTAGGAGCAGCTGGAAGTTCGTACGAAATGTGATTCTCGACTGCAGACTAAAGTTGCCCCTCTGCAGTGCATCATTCTCCTTTTGGGGGATTGATAAGTGGTTGAAGGACGTTTGTATAACCAGGCAAGGGAACCACCTGCTTATATCGGTGCCACCACATGAAGACGTCCCTCCCCAGCACCACATCACATCATCGAAGTGAAGGGGTGGTATGAGAAGACTTTGGTTCCCAGCTCTGGCGGGAAAAGTTTGGTGATTTCAATTTCACTGATTCTCACTGCTCCTTCAGAAGTCCCACTGCCACATCACATAAAGCCTTCATTACCAGTACGCCTTTTCCTTTTCACTATTCCCTCCGTTTAATTAAGGAGAGTGTCTTAGTAATGAATGGGTTAATGACGGCTAAACCTAACCCCTCCAGCTCCAAAATTCAATTCAAAGCAAATTACAATCATTAGGCAGGAGAAGGAATAAATCACGTTCGCGTGTTGAAGAGGCTAACTACCCTCTAACAAACACTTCATCAAATTACTCGCTGCTGCTGTTGTAATGTAAACGAGGCTAAATAATTACTGTGAACCGTATATACCTATTCAACCTTAAGTTCCTACATTTACTTGATATAAACTAATTCTGTTATAATACTCTACCTCCTTCCACAAAAGAATAATTACTCCCACCAATTCTAGACGCTATTTCCTCCATTTCCACGACCTGAAACCGACTAACGAGCAGGGCATTCAGTCTCACACATCCATTCATCCATCCAATCCATTTATACATCCATCCATCCATCCATTCACATATACATACATACTGACTCCATCCATCCATCCATTCATTTATACATACATACTGACTCCACTCAATTATTCACCATCCAATTTTTTAGTACCCTACCAGTAACTTTGAGCCCCGGAACTAGGCAACTTATCCAGGAACGTAGGAATCCAGAATTACGCTACTTAATCCAGGAAAGTAGCGGCCCAGAATGACGCTACTTCAAATATTTATGGGATGATTACAACACCTTAACCCACTACACCACCAGGCATCCACTTAGTTACACGGTTCCCAACCAAATAAATGGTTTCCTGAGTTACATGGAACTATTTGGCTTATTGCTGTGTGTACATTCACCTAAGGGTAGCACCACATCAAATGAATGGGCGGTGTACTCCCCCACCTACGACGCTACTAAACTACACGGTATATTTATAGAGATGGCTTACTAACCTCTATAATCAGGGGCCATGTCTTACTGATTCATTATTGCTACATCCACACGTGTTAATGCAGCTTTTGGGAGACCTTTTGTGGTGTGGGGGTAACTGAAGGCTTATCTAATCTCTCCAGTTCACATAACCTCCCCAACTTAGAACAGAAGAGTCTGGGGATACCAAGACTAAGATAATAAAAACGCCATCGGATTTGTTCTTGTCTTGGTCCCAGGGTCATCAGAACGATAACTCGGTGGACTACAGGCTGAAGTTGCCCTTTCTCCTCAGTCCACCATCATTCTTTTGGGGGGGATAGATAGGGAACTGACAACCGAGAGGCGACTGTGTATACCCGGGCAGAGGAGACGCTCGTACTATATCGATGCCTCTACTTGAAGGCGTCCCTCTGCAACACCCTTGTTGTAGTGAATGGGTTAAGTCTATGTCCAGGTCATCTATTTTTAAAGTCTCCAAATAATGAGGTAGCAAAAATAATGAAAAAAAACTCGTCACCTGAGAGATGGATTTGTATGACACACTCACTAAGAAGTCTAATAAATTCCAGTGACTCCATCCATGGCACTGATATACTCCTTTTACTCCAACCTGACCCAGGTTTTCGTCTTTCTGCTGCTTGTTTCACGTGGCTCAGTAGCAGAAAAAGACAATGCCACTGCTCTGCACCTCTCCATAGCGCTGCTTCACCGCTAGCACAATATCCTAGTGTTCATCTACCGTTCTAACTATGCGAGAATAATGGAAAGATTGCAATTTTAGGCCAAGTTAGAGTGAAAAGGGAATAGGTGGTATCTGCTTGACTACCTGCGGGGAATTAAGGTGATGTGCATTAGGTGTATCCTCTGAGGTGCTGGAGATCATAGGCTAATGCAATCAAGAGCCTGAGTGCTGGGGGTACGAGTGGTGGTGGTGATGGAGCGGCTCAAGGATCTCTCTCTCTCTCTCTCTCTCTCTCTCTCTCTCTCTCTCGTATTAGGAGGGTGGTAGTAGTGATGATGGTGTCTGTCAATCTCTCTCTCTCTCTCTCTGGTATTAGGAGAGTGGTAGTAGTGATGATGGTCTCTCTCTCTCTCTCTCTCTCTCTCTCTCTCTCTCTCTCTCTCTCTCTCTCTCTCCTCTCCAATTATCTATCTATTTATCTCTATCCATCCATCAATCGATCGAGCTATCTACCTCTTTCTCTATCCATCTACACCTACTGATTTATGTCTGTCTATCTATATGTCTCTATCCATCTATCTACTGATCGATCGATCTATCTATGTCTGTCTTTCTGTCTGTCCGTCTGTCCATTTACTTATAGCTGTCTCTTTGTCTGGCAGTCTCAGTCCATTTAAATCACTCTATTTAACTGTCTTTCATTCATTCCGTCTGTCTATCAATCTGTCTCTATGTCTACTGTCTGACTAACTATCTTTCTCTGCATCTGTAATTCTATCTGTCTGTCTGTCTCTCCGTCAGTCTATTATCCGGTACAGCAGCACCCCAGCAGGATTGTAGGGGCCCGGGGCTAGGCGAAACAGTATAGCTTAGCGAAAGTGGCTGGTTGCTCGACCCTGTTCAGTAGAATGTGATCAATAAACCCCACCTACCCCTGGATGTAAACCCATAATGCCCCGTAACCCACTACACCACCGGGTAACTATATGGTAACGGATTAATCAATATATACCTCTTCTCTTCCACTCCTCCGGCCGATTTCTCGTGTTCGGGCACGGCTCAGTCAGCGTTATCAGTGTCCATCTCACATCATTACTCATATGCTACTGGCAAACCCACACCTGACGACTGAGCCATCCCCAAAACACATCAGATACCGCCGGGAGAGTTCCTAGCAGTGCGCTTTTTACGAGTTACCCTGTATAGTTACCATTCAGTGTAGAGTCACCTGAAGGTAGCACTACATCAAGTGAGTGGATGTTCAGTCGCGACCTACCTTACTACACCTATGGTCTGCGTTAAGTAGGTGGCATAGGAAGCTTCGTAGCATCACTTCTCATGCGATTTATTTTTCCTGTTGCACCTTAGCGTTCTCTTGTATGTTTTTTTTTGTTTTTTTTCAAATCGATATAGCCTGAATAATTAATATATCTGAGGAAACTGAGGTGAAAAGATCAGAATAACTCGCTAAGTTGGAGATGTTACGAAATATCCAAAACAACACGGAAAATGACCCATAGTGATTTTGTGAGAGAGAGAGAGAGAGAGAGAGAGAGAGAGAGAGAGAGAGAGAGACAGACAGACAGACAGACAGACAGACAGACAGACAGACAGACACATACCTAAACATCCCTTATCGAAATACACACCCTCTTACACACCACGCAAACTGTGGCTCCGACCCGGGAGAGGATTTAAGATGCTTGGCGAGTTAAACAGATCCGTAGCTCCTTCCTAATGAGCTCTGTTGGTCTATTTGGCTCACGGGAAACGTAGAGGGGAATGGCTGGTGTGCTGGTTTCTTGGATATCCTCGTAGAGTTCATGAAGAAAAGTCTGCCTGCTATTCCACTGCGCCTG
>NC_137010.1:60935082-60942582 GCF_032717465.1 Coenobita brevimanus | reverse complement strand
CAGCTTTAAGCGTGTGTGTGTGTGTGTGTGTGTGTGTGTGTGTGTGTGTGTGTGTGTGTGTGTGTGTGTGTGTGTGTGTGTGTGTGTGTGTGTGTGTGTGTGTGTGTGTGTGTGTGTGTGCAGCAATAAATACAAGCTTAATCAAACAGCCTCAGGTGCCTCGGTGTTGCAACTGCCTCGCTCTACAACTGTTTACTCCACAGCACACCTGCACACACACACACACACACACACACACACACACACACACACACACACACACACACACACACACACACACACACACACACATCACAAATGGTTGGTTCTACTTCATAATTATCATCATCTTCATCGTCATCATCATTCTCTCTCTCTCTCTCTCTCTCTCTCTCTCTCTCTCTCTCTCTCTCTCTCTCTCTCTCTCTCTCTCTCTCACACACACACAAGGAGACACGCATACACACATCACCGTTGAGTACACAAGGCCCATCATCATCATTCTCTCTCTCTCTCTCTCTCTCTCTCTCTCTCACAAGGAGACACACGCATACACACATCACCATTGAGTACACAAGGCCCATCATCATCATTCTCTCTCTCTCTCTCTCTCTCTCTCTCTCTCTCTCTCTCTCTCTCTCTCTAAATGGTCTAAAACCCGACAAATGGAATTTAACGTTGAAAAATGCAAAGTACTTAAAGAGGGCAAGACCACTGGAGATACTAAATACAACTTAAATAACACTGAACTTAGTAAATCGGAATGCGAGAGAGATCTAGGAGTTATGGTTAGTAACGACCTCAAACCAAGGCAACAGTGTATTAATGCGAGAAATAAAGCAAATAGGTTCCTAGGATTTATTTCGAGAAGCGTGAGCAATGGGTCATCAAAGGTATCACTGCAACTTTATCTAGCAGTAGTAAGGCCACATTTAGACTACGCCGTGCAATTTTGGTGTCCGTACTATGGAATGGATACAAATTCGTTAGTAAATATACAGAGAAGAATGACAAAAATGATACATGATGTTCGGAATCTGCCATTTGACGACAGACTAAAGAGACTAAATCTGCACTCACTCTTGAGGCGTAGAGTAAGGGAAGGTTTAACTGAGGCGTTAATGGATGATGGAAATAATTAAGGGAGATATTAGCAAGGTACTTAAAGTAAGCATACTGGACAGAACTAGAAGTAATGGTTTCAAACTAGAAAATTTCCGTTTTAGTAAGGAAATAGGTAGAAATTGGTTTGGCAATAGAGTTGTGGACGAATGGAATAAGCTACCTAGTGGTGTAGTTGCTATCCCTTCCATTCACAGTACTAGATAAGCAAATGACAGATAAGGGGTGGGTATAGTAAAAAAAAAATCTTATGACCAGTACTAATTAACAGTTTTTCCTTTTCAGGTTAAACTAAGATAGTCTCTTTCTTTCCTTTCACACTATCCTATACAATGTCCACGCCAGTTTTTCAATGCTGCTTGGTGTTCTTTCTTACTTTTTCCTGCAGGCTTCGGTTGGAGAGCTTGGAGAGCGAGGGTCTGCAATCCTTATCTCAGTCTAGTAGTTCAGTTACTCTTCTAGGAGCTGCCAAGCATGGGACCAACCGGCCTACTGCAGTTATCCTCTCTTCTTATATTCTCTCTCTCTCTCTCTCTCTCTCTCTCTCTCTCTCACACACACACACTCATACCCATACACACACATCATCTCTGAGTACACGAGGCCTAGAATCACATCTCTCTCTCTCTCTCTCTCTCTCTCTCTCTCTCTCTCTCTCTCTCTCTCTCTCCATTGTTGAGTGCACAAGCCACAACGTCACCACAACTAAGGATGTTGGTCAGGGTTGCGTGCGGCTTTTGACAGCCTTCACGTTGCCCACACACACACACACACACACACACACACACACACACACACAATTCCCTAGCGACCCCCCCCCCAGAATTCTAAAGTCATGGAAAGGATGATGAACACACACACACACACACACACACACACACACACACACACACACACACACACACACACACACACACACACACCGTTCCCTAGCGACCCCCCGCCCCAGAATTCTAAAGTCATGGAAAGGATGATGAACACACACACACACACACACACACACACACACATACACACACCGTTCCCTAGCGACCCCCCGCCCCAGAATTCTAAAGTCATGGAAAGGATGATGAACACACACACACACACACACACACACACACACACACACACACACACACACACACACACACACACACACACACACATTCCGAGTGACCTCTAGATATCCAAAGCCCTGGAAATGGGGATGAGGATGGACACACACACACACACACACACACACACACACACACACACACACACACACACACACTCTCTCTCTCTCTCTCTCTCTCTCTCTCTCTCTCTCTCTCTCTCTCTCTCTCTTTCACTGTGTTCTAGTGTTAACTCCTTGATACCTGATAAAGACTCATTTATTTTATTTATCTCACCTACAGACACCTTCATTCACTATTTCTAAGCCTTTTTTAAAACGAAAAGAATTAAATTAAGTCTTAAATAAGGGGTTAAATTAAGCCTTGAAGTCTTTAATATTACCCCCTCACTACATAAGGTCCGTCCCGAGGTGAATAATTTCGTCCGGAGTAGGCAGAACTAAAATATATAAATAAATAAATAATTAAATATATAAAAAAGGCAATATAATGTAGGGAAGAGTAAAGTGATGGTCTTTGAGAGAGGTGAAGTCAGTGAATGTACAGCGAGGTTAGATGGTGAGGAATTGGAAAATGTGAGTATGTTTAAGTATTTGGGTAGTGTGATGAGTAAGGATGGAGGTTTGGAGGGTGAAGTGCTTGAAAGGGTACAGCAGGGAAGAAAGGTTGCTGGTTCCTTGAAAGCAGTGATAAGAAACAGGGAAGTGAGCATGGAAGTGAAAAAGTTACTACATGACAGTATTGTGATACCAACTCTAACGTACGGAAGTGAAGCTTGGACATTGTTGGAAGGACACAAGTCAAGAGTGAGAGCAGTGGAAATGAGTTATTTAAGAGGAGCCTGTGGAGTCACGTGGAGAGACAGACTGACGAATGAGGATATAAAGGAGCGTTGTGGTGTGGATGTGGATGTGATAGGAAGCGTTATGAGGAACACACTGAGGTGGTTTGGCCATGTGGAGAGGATGGAGGGTGAAAGACTGACGAAGAGAGTGTATATGAGTGAGGTGGAGGGGGGAAGAGGGAGGGGGAGGCCGAGGATGAGATGGAGGGATGGGGTGGAGAGGTATATGAGAGAGGGGGGTGTGAGTTGGGAGCAGGGCAGTGAAATGGCGAGGGACAGGGCGACTTGGAGGCGATTTGTTTGTGGCCACCCCTAACGGGATTGAGGCGTCTGGCAATAGATAGATAGATAGTTGTATTCTAAGTGGCTCTGAATAGGTCTTACCATTTTTTCGTCTGCGATTTATTCTGCACATCACATCTCCGTATCTTTAATGTTACCCTTCAAACTGTGTCAATATTATACCGATATATCATAAAACAAAATGCTACGGTGTACTATGCAAAATAAATCGCTAAGGGAAAGGTGCTACAAGTCATTTATACTACCAAAAATGAGGCCTATATTCTAGGCATTAAATAAACCATAAAACACTAACTTCTTGTAAAAGTTAATAGCATTACTGAAAATCCCGCATAACTCAGGGATTTTTTTTTTTCTCATACTGTCCAGCCTCGAAATATAAAGAACTTGTGATACCAGAAGCAGGATTATAAGTAGAGTTTACCTTAATGCATCGGTGAGTTACCTGTACATTAGTTTTCTTGTAAGACATTTCCTTTGGTACTTAAGAAATCCAAGATTGTTTTGAAACTGCATCTCATTATATGGATTGATTTTTGTCATTGCCTTTGGTGTCAATATAAAGGGTCTCTGTTAGTTATCCTTTCACACACACACACACACACACACACACACACACACACACACACACACACACACACACACACACACGCACAAAACATCTGGAGGTCTTTAGAGAACCTGAGAAGGGAGAGATGACTCAGGTTTCGAAATGAGCTTCGCGACTATGAGCTCGTAGGCAAAGGGCGGCACAGCTGGAAAAAATGCGTAATAACTTCTGCTTCAACACTTTCCCTTGCTGGCTACTATTCCTAAGGTGAGAGAGGCTTTATATATCACACTGCCTTATTCTTTAACCTCTTACACTTCTCATTTCCATTCACTGGCTTGAGAGAGAGAGAGAGAGAGAGAGAGAGAGGAAAGTGACAGACATATACCAAGCGCAATATTGACGCTGTGGGTTAGTAGGTCAATTAAAACTACACTATAGGTACAGGTAATGAAGAATACCTGAGGTAGCCAATTAAGGTAGTAATTGGTTAGGTGAGTCAGGTTCATTTACTGTGGAATCCAGGTATGCAAGGCAGTCGGGTGGAAATTGAGAGCACACACACACACACACACACACACACACACACACACACACACACACACACATACATTCCATTCCATTGTGATCTGCAGATATTCACAGCTATGGAAAGGAAGGTGAAAACACACACACACACACACACACACACACACACACACACACACACACACACACACACACACACACACACACACACCTAATTAATTTCCCTTAACTCCTGCACTATGGTGGTCAATTTCACTCAGTTCTTGCTACACTCTAACAATTTTATGTAGATTAAGGGAAGGACTCTCGCGGTGAAGGGATTAATGAAGGCTGTTGCTCCCTAACACCTCTTCCTTAGCGATTTAGTCCTGGATATGACTGATCAATATCCTTTTGCACGTTATATGTGTAGTGTATGGCGATGTTGGAAGGATATAATTTATGTAAAGGACGAAAGGACACTACGATATAATAGCTAAATAAATCGCTTAGGAAAAGATGCTAGGGAGCTTCATTAACTGACGAAAATACGGTCCTATATCTTACTAAAACTGTCCTGAGCTGTATAAAACCGTAGGGAGAAAGAAATACTAGAAATGACGTCCTTAGGTTGAAGAGGTTATGTGGTGTACTCTAAGAGGCTTTGGGGATGTCGTAACACTTCTTCGTCTGTGATTTACTCTGCACATTGCATTTCAGTACCCTCTTCAGTATTACTGATGGGAACTCTGTCCAAGCAATATGAACTGCATACACATGATATGATGTAATATGCCAATAAATCGCTAAGAAAGAGGTGCTACGAAACCTCCTTTGCACCTTAATATCCCTTTGTATGCTACTGGTGAAAACTGAAGGTATGAAAGCCAAATAAATTTCGAAGTGTAATCTATAAAATACACTGCTAAGGGAGGGGTATGTACTAAGAAAAATATCGAAGACTGTGGGGTACACCAACTCCCCCTTCGGCACACTGCTTCCACTTCCTGTCATAAATAACGGGTGTTGTGTTCAGCCACCCGATTCTGCACAGACAAGCAGCTTGGCAGAAAGAAATGACTCATGGCAGCTGGTACCGCCCCTGCCTGTGACCAAGGGCAGGGAGGAAAATAAAAATACTCCATATGGAATAAGATAATGTCATTTATCTTCTGGTGGGAAGTAAATATCAGTATATCTTCCTTTGTCATCCACTATAAATGTAAATAAATATACTACTTACCAACTCATATTCCAAAACCTGCCATTTGTATGAAAACATATAGATAAATTACAAATATGCCTTGTCCAAGAATACATTAATTTTTGCTGCAACACAGTATACCACTTTGCATCACTGGACATTCCTGTTTCACTTCTGACTTGCATGGCTTACGATATAAACACTCAAGCAAAGAAAAATAAAGCCTGACGTCATATGCACCACTATTATCACTTTTTTTTACGCCTTCCCGTCAGACACTGCATTTTGGACAACTTTGGCAAATTATAATATCACTTTTTAGTAATGTTAAAGTATTCCCTTCAGATGCATGATTTTTAAAGATATATACTTACTTCTGAACTAAGATATCAATGTACGAATTAATCTCCGTAATTCACCTTCAGAGACTGATATTAAGAGGAAAACTAATTAAGGAAAACTGTCTTTAAATCAGAGTTTCTACGTCAATGAGATGGCCAATTTCGAGAATCTTGTCCACCTGTGTGTGTGTGTGTGTGTGTGTGTGTGTGTGTGTAAAATTCTGTTATCCCTCTACTCCTTAAAGACATTGATCTGATTATTTTTTGGGGGGTCTCCGCTCCCTTCGCTTATTTAACCCCCCTCAAAAAAAAGTGCAAAATGAAAGGGTTAAGACGGATGGTAAACCCGTCTATACTTCTCTCTCTCTCTCTCTCTCTCTCTCTCTCTCTCTCTCTCTCTCTCTCTCTCTCTCCTTAACACCCTAATGATATGCTGGTTGATGCTCTCTTGTCTCCAGGAGAATCCCTAATTACCTCTTCCTTGCCAGTTTATATCTGCAAACGGAATTTAGCCCTCTCATGGTGTGGGCAACTCTGGTACTATGTCTCTTAATAACACATGATATTATTCTCTCTCTCTCTCTCTCTCTCTGACAACTGTAGTACTTTGTCAGTCTATTGTTACAACTCAGTATTCAAGATGGAGAGATGGCAATTACAGGCCAAGTGAGAGAAAAAGATTATACAGTAACCTAAGAGTGTTAATTCTGTCACCATCAACCCTCTCATGGTGTGGACAACTCTACTATTTTATTCTAACATTAAACTTTCACATCTGAGAAAATCGTAAAAGCCTGGGGTGGGATACTTAAGATATAATTCCGACCCTTTCCCTGTCGTACCTTCGTTATGTTTTTACAGGAAGAACTAAACAAAGGTAGACTTTGGACACTTTCTTGGACACCTTTCCTCGATCTTCCTGCTGAAAACAGTTATACTCGGCTGTAATCTTCGTGTCGTAATTTAAGCTATATTAACCCGCCCCATCCCGATGACGTATGGGTACGTCACCACGATTTGCATTTGCCAGTCCCGGCGACGTACCAGTACGTCGTGCAATTGCAAGGTACCTAATTTGCACAATTTTCAATTTTCGCACGCGATTTGTCGTATGTATACACGGGACACCTTCCTCTATTCCTGTACAAGATACCAAGCAGGGACAATGCCTTACACTGCATAACCTCCCCCCTCCCCCCCTCACGCCATTGTCTTGGCAAAGGACCTGTTACCAGTGACCTAGCTAGTAAAGTTATTCAGGGCCAGAGTGATTCCCCAATCGATGACAATGTGGAGGACGATGTTTACATAGCATTAGAAGAAGAAACAGCCAGAAATAATGATCAGGTAGTGTGGCAAAAATAGGTCAGGTATGGTGATTAGTTAGTGAGTGAAACAATGCTTATAATGCCTTCATTACTGCTTGAAAACCAATATACTGTCATACTACATATACATTCGTACCAAGTAAATAAATAAATACCGTTTATGAGTGGATAAAATAGTTACCCTCCCATAGAACTCGTTTTCTTTGGTGCCAGCATGTTAGAAAA
>NC_137010.1:60877582-60930082 GCF_032717465.1 Coenobita brevimanus | reverse complement strand
CGGCCACAAGGGATGTAAAATATGCAAGCTTTCACGTCCCCCCCCCCTCTCTCTCTCTCTCTCTCTCTCTCTCTCTCTCTCTACCAATGAAGCATTTACCGAAACATCTATCAATTCTGTATTCTTTTTAACTCAGTACGAAATTCTTTATCCAATATTATCTCCATCTATCTATCTGTCTTTCTATCTACCTAACCAACTACTCTTCAAAAGGTCTCTTAATTGTATATCTTTTTATTTAATGACATCCTTCATTCAATTCTCTGTATATATTTACCTCTACGTTTCTCTCAGTGTATTTACTAATATATCAACAGTTTTATATTCATCGTCACTCATAAACTAACTCTTAACGTAATGCTCTCTCTCTCTCTCTCTCTCTCTCTCTCTCTCTCTCTCTCTCTCTCTCTCTCTCATCAATATACGACCATGGACTCCTCAGTACCTACAAAAGAGTTCAATGTCTGTCCCTTCTCTTCATGCGAATTAACAAGTTGACCGGAGAGAGAGAGAGAGAGAGAGAGAGAGAGAGACTTTAACCCCTTCACTGCGCTGACGTCTTTTTTTTTAGTCTTCACCTATTACACAGATGAAGACTGCTTTTTTTTGCTGGTATTATTATTCTCCACGTACGTAGTACGTACTGTTTTCGCTGGTATTATCATCAATATTCTCGCCTCAATGTCCCGCAACGATCCAGGAGAACCGGAGACGGTGCAAGGAATGTGAAGGGTCCAGGTTATGCGTCCTGACATGGGCCATTGTCAGTGGAAAAAATATCCAAATCTCCCCAGTGGAGTCAAGGTCATTGTAAGAAACGGTAGCAGACACATGCGTTCTTCAACACCTTTGTCAGATCCCTTACTGATGTTACACAATAAGTTACCTCAGGGTCTTCAGATCTAGTTTATATTATACTCGTACATACTCTTCGGTATGCCGGCGCATCTCATTGTGGTTACACAATAAAACTACATAACCGTGAACAGTTTGGTCTCAGTTTCTCCCGACGACACCAGAAGTTCCCTTAGGGGGTTCAGATCTTGTTTACAATAAACATACCCTAGCACGTGGCGAAGCTTCCTTATGATGGCCACAATGTACAAAATCGTAACTAATTATGGTTCAGGCCTCAGAGTATCCCAGCGATTCCAGGAGAACCGGTGACTGCGCAAGGAATCTGAAGGGCCCAGGTTATGTGTCCTGACATTGACCATTGCTGATAAGAAAAAAGAAAATCCAAATCTCCCCAATAGGATCAAGGTTACTAAGAAACAAAGTCGATGGAGACTAGTGACTGTCCGTAGGATAGTTACAGAGTTCTAGTTATTATTATTCTCGCTTCAGAGTCTCGCAACGATTCCTGAAGAACCAAAGACTGCGCAAGGAATCTGAAGGGCCCAGGTTATGTGTCCTGGCATTGGCTACTACTGATAAAAATCCAAATCCTCTCTACACAAAGTGGAAGGGAATGTCAGAAAGAGTCATATCAGTATCATGTTGTGAACGAAATACTGTAAGTTGGTCGTGTCTACTGGAGATTTCAAGACGGCCTGCACAAAGAATCTGAATGGCCCAGGTTATGTGTCTTGGAATGGGCCAGTGCTGATAGGAAAAAAGAAAAAAAAATCTCCCCGATGAGGTCAAGGTCATTGTACAGTAAGCAACAGCAAGTGGAGACTTATGACTGTCCACAGGAGAGTTGCAGAGTTATAATTTTACCTTACTGTTACTAGATATTTTTACAAAGCTTATGGGAAATTTGTAATGAAAGTAAATGGAAACAACGAAATCTACACCTAACACTTCCAGTTTGAAAAATCATCACCGTCGTCGTCATCATCATCCCACTTTTTTCCACCCTGCAGTTGTTAGCAGGATCCAGAGAACAAAGAAAAAGAAAGAATAAGACAGTGGGAGAAGTAATGAACAGCATGCGTAAAAAAAAATGGGCCATATTCCCATCCATTCACCATTCAAGGCCCGGGAATCCTGGCTTCATCATATACGTTTCTCCTAAGCTGAATAAAATCGTCTGGGTATAACTAGAATAATCTAAGAATTACCTCACCATCTCCAGGGGCTCAATGAAGGCTATATCTAACCCCTCTATTTCCCAAAGTTCCCTACAAGCTGAATAAAATCGTCTGGAGATGGTAGGAATACATTTAAAACCACATCACCGGACTCAAAGGGTCAAGGAGACGCTGTGCAGTCCTCCTATGAGCATCAGATTACGACACACGCCTCCACATGACACAACTTGGGCACCAATACCCTCCGTCCATACTGAATACCTGCCAGGGTTGACTGAGGACAGGTATGGACTTCCGTATTCCCTGCATAACGTATGGTATACTAGGGAAGGTGGGAGTCGAGCGGCAGTACAGATGATTTGAATTTAGAGAGAGAGAGAGAAAGAGAGAGAATTTACTGATCTTCCATAACACCTCCCCTACTATGCATTCAATATGGACTGTGGGTATAAGTGTTCAAGTGGTGATACGTGATAGCGTGTGACATGCAGGAAGGTTACTGGGCCTTAGGAAGCGGGTCAATAGGTCGGGAGAGAGAGAGAGAGAGAGAGAGAGAGAGAGAGAGAGAGACTTAATTGCACCTTACACTCTCCTTTGAAGTGTGTCCCAGAGGATCAAATTACCTGTTATGATTTTTTATTTCCTTCACTTCAGACGAGGTTGTAAGACTGAGAAAAAAATTAATAGCCATCAGGATCAACGTTCTGGCCTGAGAGAGAGAGAGAGAGAGAGAGGGAGGGAGAGAGAGAGAGACTTAGAATCCTACCTATCTACCACACGATAAACCTTAACACCCTTTCACCCCAATGCCGTCCCTTCTCATATTATCGCCACCACCAGACGATTTTATTCAGCTTAGGAGTGATTTTCTGAGCTAGAGGGGTTAGATACGGCCTTCATTAACCCTACAGAAAAATCATATAGTGCTTTCACCTAAACTTGGCTTAGAGTTTCGTCTTTTTCCAGCTTATTACATGATGTTCAGTGCTAAAGGACAATTCTAAGGCTCTACATCCTTTCCACAGCACTTCTTCGTGACTAGCACCGTATTCTAGTGCTACAGTCTTCCAGGTGCAGGGGGCCGAGGCTAGGTCCTGAGTGTCCAGTGAATTTAAAGATAGATTATTGGACTATTTCCCTTGTTAGCATTATATACAATAAATACATAAATATAATAAAAAGATAATAAATGTCGTCCCTTGGAATCGAACCTACACAAGGCCGTACCTCCGACCGAGGCGCTGAGACCACTAGACCACAAGGCGACCTGGGAGAAGGTAATTCAGCTCTTCTTTCCCTGATGTCTGTGGTCCCCCTCCCCCCCCACCCCTCTACTCTCACTCCCCCCCATCTTGTCTCACCGTCCTTGGCACCTTGGGATTCTCTCTCTCTCTCTCTCTCTCTCTCTCTCTCTCTCTCTCTCTCTCTCGTGTGGGTAGAATTTGAGACATGTGCTCAGTATAGGTCTACCAACATCTATCTATCTTTCTATCTATCAATCGATCTGTCTATCTATCTCCCAGTTATTTTCTCCCACGAAGAGCGTACTGACCCGGGGCTAAGTTACTCATTCCCGACTTTTAAGGCAAGGGTGACCAGCCTCTTTCTCCCCTGAGCGGCATTATGTGAGACGGGGAATCCTACGGGGCCTTTCCGTTTGGAGCGCCCTAACCCACTAGACCACCAATGATAATTCTGGTTATATGGTTACCACCCAGCGTAGTAAATGGGTTCTTGGATTGAAAGAAACCATTTGGCTTTTTCACTCAGTTGTCCCTCAGTGCAGAGTCACCCTGTTGGATGTCTGATGTGCAATATCTTCTTTTACTCAAGCTTTGGAACAGTGAATGAATTACAGTTGGTGCAGTGAATTGGTAACAGATGGTGCAGTGAATGGGTAACAGATGGTGCAGTGAATGGGTAACAGATGGTGCAGTGAATGAGTAACAGATGGTGCAGTGAATGAGTAACAGATGGTGCAGTGAATGAGTGACAGATGGTGCAGTGAATGGGTAACAGATGGTGCAGTGAATGGGTAACAGATGGTGCAGTGAATGAGTAACAGATGGTGCAGTGAATGGGTAACAGATGGTGCAGTGAATGGGTAACAGATGGTGCACTGAATGACCTACAGATGGTGCAGTGAATGGGTAACAGATGGTGCAGTGAATGAGTAACAGACGGTGCAGTGAATGAGTAACAGATGGTGCAGTGAATTGACAAGACACCCTCCCCATTAACCCCTTCAGTCCAATGGGGTCCTTTTTAATATGGCTATGGCAGTGCTGACTTTTTCCAGTTTACCTCTTTAAAATTCGATTACTTTTTTCAATTATATATTCTGACGATTTTATTCAGCTTATATTTTTTTGACTCGAGGGGTTAAGCGTTGGCTCGTACTCCCGTCGGGTAAGGAAGCCCCCTAACACCTCTTCCTAAGCGATTTGTTCTACTTATTGCACCTTACTCTCCTCTTCTGTGCCATTTAAGTCATTCGAATACCACCGTACTCAGCGTAACATACAAGTTTATAATAACTATATCCAAAACTAAATCGCCAAAGAAAAGATGCAAGGGAGCTTCCTTAGTCGACGAGAATACCTAAAATACGAATTATATATCCCAGGTTGAAGGAAATCGTCTACAAGTGGTTCCTATTATTTCCGGTTGTGTATAATTTTGGCACCGTTTTAAATGCAGGAAAGTCTAGGTTAGGTTAGGTTTACTCTCATTGTATCAGGTTACGTTAGTTTGTTAGTCAGTGGGTTTATCTGTTAGGGTAGGGTAGGGTAGGGTAGGGTAGGGTAGGGTAGGGTAGGGTAGGGTAAGGTAGGGTAGGGTAGGGTAGGTTTGGTTTGGTTTGGTTAGGTCACGTCACGTCAGGTTAGGTTAGGTTAGGCTATGTTAGGTCAGAGTAAAGGAAAAAAAAAATAGAAAATGGAAGACTGATCAAGCAGGGAAAATCAAACTTAGATTGTGGTGCAAAAATGGTATACAAAGCGGAAATCCGGTCCCTGAACAATGCAATAATCACCGCGGTCTCCATCCACATCTTACTCTGAGGACACAAACAATGCAACACCTCTCAAAGGACCATGTTATATAGGGAGATTTTAACGCTAGGGTAATGACAAATAAAGACGTGGTACACACACATAAAAGAAAACCCCAGAAGTGAACTGAAAACTCAGTGGTATAGCTGAAGATGAATTTTTGCGACTAGTTGAGGCATCTACGGTTAAATCGCAAGGTAAGGGCATAGCAGAGGTCATTTTTCCACCTGGATCTGATTACGTCGTTCTTTGTTATGCCTAGTGGGTAACACCTCTCCCCTCTGCTTAGACAGGTGGGCAAGACTGAAACACCTAGATCCATATTCTCATCAGGTAAGAAGGCCCTACCACTTCCTCAATGATTTCTTTTCGAAACTACTCATCATTAACCTCTTTTCTGCTTCTTATATCTTCTTCATGTGGACACAGATTACATAAATAACACACGAGAACACAGTGTCGAGGCAGAATCACAAATAATCCGGTAAGGATGAGATATCAGTAAGCTTCCTGACCGCACAAATATTCCACCCCCAGTCAGCCAATTCCCTGATAATTGGCAGCGTCTCAATCTGACCAAACCTTCGTCAATATCCTCTTCACAAATGAGTCTCTGGCCAGTGTGTCGCTTCCATGTTCCAGGAATTCATCTTGCATTGGCTTCAAGTGTGTTCTGCGCGACGTGGTTAACACAAAGAGGATTCCACACAAATCTTGTCTCAGGCAGTTCATTAAGAAATTCCGCCACTGGTGACTCCGAATGCCGAAGATCACTCCATTTCGCCCACCCCCACCCCCACCCTCACCCTTACCCCCACCCTCATCCCCACCTGTCAATGCATCAAGGCCCCAGGTTCCGAGTCACTGGCGATGTTTACTGTTAACTATACCAACACCCCATCGTAGTGAAGAGACTGTGAGAGGCTTTCCGTAGTGAAGAGATTTGAGCCACTTCAACCCGACGATGTACAGGTATTTGGGATATTTACTTGTTAGTTCTTCCTGTCTCCAGACGATTTTATTCAGCTAGGAACACGTTTTAGACATTTCCAGCGGCGAGGGGTTGAGTTCATTGCTGAGACCGTCTTTCTATTCGCCTTTTCCGACGATTTTACTCAGTTCTAAGGGATTTTTCGACGTTAAGGGGTTAGATACAGCCTCGATATGCACCTTTATTTAAGAGAGGACCTTCCTGAGTTGAGGGAAATCGTCTGGGAGCAACTCTCTCTCTCTCTCTCTCTCTAGTTCAGTGGCTCTCTCTTAAGCTGAATAAAATCGTCTGGAATAAGCAGGAATAAAATATAAATCACGTCCTCGGTCTGAAAGGGTTACCTGGCTCCCCTAGACAAACATGGATGTATTCTAGGCGGCACAGGCTTCGTAGCGCCCCTTCCTAGGCGATTTATTGTGCATATTACATCTTAAATTATTTTGTACGTCTATCAAGTCTTAGCACCCCCTTCCTTAGCGATTTATTTTGCGTAATATACCTTCCATTACCGACACAGTTTCCATTAAAAACATACACAGGAGGATACTGATGTGTAATGACCTGAATAAATCGCTAAGGAAAAGGTGCAGCGAAATCTTCAGTGTCACTCAAAATAGGATCCGTAATTCCAGATGGCAAATAAATCTACGGAGAATTCACGCCTCGTTTGGCTAAATTGTCACCTCTCATGGTCACTTATCACTGCTGTGTGTGTGTGTGTGTGTGTGTGTGTGTGTGTGTGTGTGTGTGTGTGTGTGTGTGTGTGTGTGTGTGTGTGTGTGTGTGTGTCGGGTAACATATAGCTTTTGCTTATCACTCTCAAGCTCCTATTATTTACCCTCAGCTGAATAAAATCGTCTGGGGTTACGTGTTATTGGATACAAGAGTTCTCCCAATCATAAAAGGGTTACTGAGAGCAATAATAACACATCTAGGCTCTTATGTCTCACTCACTTAAAGAAAATCGTCTCTCTCTCTCTCTCTCTCTCTCTCTCCCTCCCTCCCTCCTGTATTTCCATCCATCCAATCATTCCTCTCTCTCTCTCTCTCTCTCTCTCTCTCTCTCTCCCTCCTGTATTTCCATCCATCCAATCATTCCTCTCTCTCTCTCTCTCTCTCTTCATCCATCTCTCTCCTGTATTTCCATCCATCCAATCATTCCTCTCTCTCTCTTCATCCATCTCTCTCCTGTATTTCCATCCATCCAATCATTCCTCTCTCTCTCTCTCTCTCTCTTCATCCATCTCTCTCCTGTATTTCCATCCATCCAATCATTCCTCTCTCTCTCTCTCTCTCTCTCTCTCTCTCTCTCTCTTCATCCATCTCTCTCCTGTATTTCCATCCATCCAATCATTCCTCTCTCTCTCTCTCTCTCCTGTATTTCCATCCATCCAATCATTCCTCTCTCTCTCTCTCTCTCTCTCTCTTCATCCATCTCTCTCTCTCTCTCTCTCTCTTTTCATCCATCTCTCTCCTGTATTTCCATCCATCCAATCATTCCTCTCTCTCTCTCTCTCTCTCTCTCTCTCTCTCTCTCTCTCTCTCTCTCTCTTTCTCTCCTGTATTTCCATCCATCCAATCATTCCTCTCTCTCTCTCTCTTCATCCATCTCTCTCACTCTCTCTCTCTCTCTCTCTCTCTTCATCCATCTCTCTCCTGTATTTCCATCCATCACAACAGTCCTCGCTCTCTCTCTCTCTCTCTCTCTCTCTCTCTCTCTACATCCCTCTCTCTCTGTATTTCCCATGTCCAATCATTCTCTCTCTCTCTCTCTCTCGATCTCTCTCCTGTATTTCCATCCATCCAAACATTCCTCTCTCTCTCTCTCTCTCTCTCTCTCTCTCTCTCTCTCTCTTCATCCATCTCTCTCCTGTATTTCCATCCATCCAATCATTCCTCTCTCTCTCTCTCTCTCTCTCTCTCTCTCTCTCTCTTCATCCATCTCTCTCCTGTATTTCCATCCATCCAAACATTCCTCTCTCTCTCTCTCTCTCTCTCTCTCTCTCTTCATCCATCTCTCTCTCTCTCTCTCTCTCTCTCTCTCTCTCTCTCTTCATCCATCTCTCTCCTGTATTTCCATCCATCCAATCATTCCTCTCTCTCTCTCTCTCTCTCTCTCTCTCTCTTCATCCATCTCTCTCTCTCTCTCTCTTCATCCATCTCTCTCCTGTATTTCCATCCATCCAATCATTCCTCTCTCTCTCTCTCTCTCTCTCTCTCTCTCTCTCTCTCTTCATCCATCTCTCTCTCTCTCTCTCTTCATCCATCTCTCTCCTGTATTTCCATCCATCCAATCATTCCTCTCTCTCTCTCTCTCTCTCTCTCTCTCTCCTTGTCCGCAGTGCACACCACTTCGTTTCCTCCAATCAATTAATTCTCCTTCGCTACCCCACTTCTCTCTCTCTCTCTCTCACACACACACACACACACACACACACACACACACACACCTCCACCCCTCCAGCCACTCTGCATAATCCGGTTCATGCCTTTTTCCTCTTCCACTACACTCCCTTCGCCACAAACCACGCATCAGTAAGCAACAGTATACGTAGGGGGGGGAAGAGGTAGTTGTAATTTCACCGGATGGAACTGGGCAAATCTAACTTCCTAACTACTGTCCCAACTTCTGGCTGCGTGATATCGAATGAAGGTTAGTTGTGAGGTAGGAATTAAGGTATATATCAGGGTGTGTGTGTGTGTGTGTGTGTGTGTGTGTGTGTGTGTGTGTGTGTGTGTGTGTGTGTGTGTGTGTGTGTGTGTGTGTGTGTGTGTGTGTGTGTGTGTGTGTGTGTGTGTGTGTGTGTGTGTGTGTGTGTGTGTGTCTCGGCAGGAATGAGTCTCCTTGGTTACTAGTGTTGATCTCTTTACCTGAGGGGACTTGGTCATTCCCGCATTTTAAATACTATCGTGTGTTGCTTAATTTTCCATAAGCCTTAGCTATGAGGGGAGTCTCCTTGGTTACTAGTCAAATCAAATCTCCAGTCCGATTACACCTGGCCATCACCTGAGCTGGATGGAGTTATGGATCTTCTTCGGGACAGAAACGCGGAGTAGTAACCAAGGAGACTCATTCCTCCCTCATCATCCTCATCAAATTTCATGGGAGTGGACCAGTTCTATCAGATGAAGATTTATTTATTTATTCATTTTATACTACTTCACTCCTACTCAGCGTATTTCCTCTTCATCTCTACCCCAATTATAGTCTTAAGCCTCATAAACTCAATATAACCCCTGGGCATAGGCTTATTAGTCCGTTACCTGAGGCCTCGTTGTTCTACCAGGTGCCCTGTCACCAAAATAGCACTAATACTTACCGTCTATACTGGATGCGAATTTAGACTCTCTCATTATGGACTGGTGCTGTGGTATTAGCGGGGGTTCGAACTCGCGTCCTTCCATACAGCAGGCCACACCTCTAACCACCTGACCACCTCCCCTCCTCCACCCTGCCCCTACACTTCCTCCTCTTGGTCTACCTCCCCTCCTCGTCACATGCCATATTCACTGCTATTCATTCATTTATCTATATTCTGCGTATTTTCATCCCAGCATTCATCATTTCTACCTGTGAATTTGTCACGAAAAATATAAAAATCGAGGAAGGTGGCTCTCTCTCTCTCTCTCTATCTCTCAATCTGTGTGTGTGTGTGTGTGTGTGTGTGTGTGTGTGTGTGTGTGTGTGTGTGTGTGATGCGGATGGTAGTAATCTCAGTGAAGGTCTACAAAGGACAATGGCAGTGGGTTGGGACAGGGAAGGGTAGCGTTTTTCATCATTTTTCTTTTTTTAATACAACCTACATTCAGCATACCAGGTAGACTCTGAGGCATATCTTGTAATACATCTAAGTCTATCTACCTATCTATCTATCTGTCAACGTCTATCTATCTTTCTATCTATCTATCTACATACATACAAACATAGAGATATTCCTGTACATCTTCAAATTATAGTCTTCATACTAGAGAACTATTCACACACACACACACACACACACACACACACACACACACAGACACGTGCACACACACACACATACACACACACACAGACATGTGCACACACACACACACACAAACACACACACACACGCACGCATGCACACATGTAATAACCTCTGATGCGTACCTCGTAATACATCTAAGTTTATCTATCTATCTATCCACATGCATACATACATACATACATGCTTCACTCACAGCAGTCTTGCAGCCCTCCCTCCACCTCATTCAACCCATTCCATCCCATGACGCATTTCGAGTCTATTCCTCTACCATTTCCAGACGATGTAATTCACCTCTGGATATACTTTTTTTTTTTTTTCGGGGGGGGGAGAGAGAGAGAGAGAGAGAGAGAGAGAGAGAGAGAGAGAGAGAGAGAGCCTACATTACCTTCTCTCAAAAGGGCCATCTGTAACTGAGTAAAACCATCAGGAAAAATATGGAAAAGGGAAAAACAATACAGCAAATTAACTCCCAGTGCTGAAGAGGTTGAAGGTCAGGTCACCATAAACTCATTTCAGATTTTTAGGGCTATATTTCGAGACGGTTTGGGAAATTACGTAACACCTCCTCCTCAGTGACTTACTCTACACATCACACCTTCATAATTCACTTGTATGCTACTGATGGCAACTTGGATATTAAATAACAATACATGGCCTATAAGAGAAAGTATGGTGTAAACTGGAAAATGAATCACTAAGGCAAATACTCTAAGAAATAATTAGCCTGATATAAAGTTCATAATATACAAGAGAAAGGAAGGACACAAGTGGAAAATAAATTGCCAAAAAGGGGGATTTAGAAAGTCATTAAAGGACAGAGAGAGAGAGAGAGAGAGAGAGAGAGAGAGAGACTATGTTCACTGAGACAAATACACTATTGGCAAAAAAATGATGTAGATTTAGTATATGTACAATCAAGGAAAACAATTCACCTACTTTTCCATTACTTCTACTTCACACTTGGGACATGTACAGCACGTCACCTTCCTCCCTGACGCATCATATCAGGGAGAAACAGCTGTGGCCAGAGAAGCACACCAGGCCTCTCTCAGCTTTGGAATATTTGCAAGCGAAGGAAAGCAAGTAGGAAAGTTGGAATAATGTGCGGAGAAACATACCAAGCCTCTAGCAGGTATGGAATATTAGCCAGCAGAGGAAAGCGAGAAGCAGAACAGGAGAAACACTAGACTTTGTAAGCATAGTTAGAAATGACCAGCAGAGGAAAGTGAGGTACAGAGGAGGTGAAATATTTAACAGATAAACCTACCATGCCATTCCCAGTTTAGGCATAATAGCCAGCAGGGGAAACTGACAAGCAGAAGAAGTGAAATATTAAGCAAAAACACATACCAACGCTTAGAAATATTAGGTAACAGAGGAAAGTGGCAAGCAGAGGAGGTGAAATATTAGGCAGAGAAGCGAGCCTCTCAGCTTAGGAATATTAGCCAGCAGAGGAAAGTGAGAAGCAGAACTGGTGAAATATTAGGCAGAGAAACATGCCAAGCCTCTCTCAGCTCAAGAATGTTAGACAGCAAAGGAAAAAGAGAAACAGAAGAGGTGAAACATTAGGCAGAGACACATACCAAGCCTCTCTCAGCTTAGGAATAATAGCCAGCAGAGGAAAGTGACAAGCGCAGGAGGTGAAATATTTGAGAAAGAAACATACCTAGCCATTCTCAGCTCAGGAATATTAGCCAGCAGAGGAAAATGACAGGCAGAAGAGGTGAAATATAAGGCAGAGAAATATACCAGATCTCTCTCAGTTAAGGAATATAAATCAGAAGAGGAAATTAAGAAGTAAAATATTAGGCGAAATTACTGTTCCCAACTGTAGACAATGTGCATACTCCAGACACTATTAAAATACAAAGGAAAGGAGTGAAATTCTCTCTCTCTCTCTCTCTCTCTCTCTCTCTCTCTCAGCCAGATGACAACAAATAGAGTACTTCCTCACTACGGGCAGATGCTTATGTCCAGTAGCCTATCCCGCAACACACACACACACACACACACACACACACACACACACACACACACGCCCAGTTTTCCTGATTCTCAACCTTCTTTCTCACTCAGTAAAAACAGACACCACTACCTTTTTGTTTAACTTTTGCTTGAGAAGAACACACACACACTCACACACACACACACACACACACACACACACACACACACACACACACACACACACACAATTCATTCACTTTCCCTGATTCACGACCTTTTTTCCTACTCCATAAAATCAGACACCACTGTCTTTTTCTTCCAATTTTCCTGATCGGATAAAATGATTTGGAGTCACGTTGCATCAGTGGCTTGGCGATTTATTCTGAGATGGGTGACTATAATATTGTAGCTGAAAATCGTCATTAATTTCTCATGGGCACGAAAGCTTTATGTTTCAATTCTAAATAAAGCAGACGATTTTATTCAGCAGATCCAGATAAAGCAGACGATTTTATTCAGTTCCAGATAAAGCAGACGATTTTACTCAGCAGTCCCCGCTAAAGCAGACGATTTTATTCAGCAGTTCCTGATAAAGCAGACGATTTTGCTCAGCAGTTCCAGATAAAGCAGACTATTTTATTCAGTTCTAGATAAAGCAGACGATTTTACTCGGCAGTTCCAGAAAAGCAGACCATTTTACTTCGCAGTTCGAGAAAAAGCAGACGATTTTATTCCGCAGTTCCACATAAAGCACACGATTTTATTCAGTTCTGGGGGAGGCGGTGGCTCAGTCGGTAAAGGGGTGGCCTGCGGTCCTACTGGACCTAGGTTCGAATCCCGCCTGAGGCAGGGTACAGTTTAAGGATTTGAATTTCGTTAAATCAGGCTTTACTGATCTACCACAAGACCCGCCGACATGTCGTAAAAATACCCCCGCTAATACCAGTACACCAGTCCTGTATGAGACAGCCCTAGCATGTATTCAGTATGGACGGTGGGTGTTAGCGCCGAAGTGGTGACATGTAGAGGTGTATGGTATGTAGGAGGACTACTGGGCCTTGGGAGCAGGCTGTGAAGCCTATGCCCAGAGTCGGACACACACACACACACACACACACACACACACACACACACACACAAAGATAAAGCAGACAATTTTACTCGGCAGTTCGGGCAAGCAGATGATTTTATTCAACAGTTCTAGAAAAATTCAGACGATTATATTCAACAGTTCCAGATAAAGCAGATTTTACTCTGCAGCTCCAGATAAATGATTTTAATCGGTTCTAGATAATGCAGACGATTTTATTCAACAGTTCAAGCAAAATTCAGACGATTTTACTCAGCAGTTCCAGATAAAGCAGACGATTTTTAGCAGTTCCAGATAAAGGAGACGATTTTATTCAGCTGTTCCAAAGCCGACGATTTTACTCAGCAGATCCAGATAAAGCCGACGATTTTACTCAGCAGATCCAGATAAAGCAGACGATTTTATTCTGCAGTTCCAGATACAGCAGACGATTTTATTCTGCAGTTCCAGATACAGCAGACGATTTTACTCAGCAGATCCAGGTAAAGCAGACGATTTTACTCAGCAGTTCAAGAAAAAGCAGACGATTTTATTCAGCTGAGTCATCGAGGTCCCTCTGTCAATCTCTTCACCATCAACCCCTTCATTGTTGGCATAAGTCCAGAATTCGCGTCCAACTAAAACCAGACGATTTTATTCATCTGAGAGTGAGTCATGGAGCCTGAGAGTGTTAATATCGTATCCATTAATATTCCATACTTTACTATTTTCTATCTATTTTATTTTTATCTCTTTTTATTCTATTATTTATTTTTTCTCTAGCAAATGCCAGGCGATTTTATCTACCCAGGAGTTCAAGAGGTTTACGTCAGAATAAGTAGCCATGGAAGAGGTGCTACGAGCCTCCTATCCCACTAACAATACAGGTCATGAATCGACATTAAAACGATATAAACACCAGTGAAAGAAAGTTATGGTGTTATGTCGGAATAAATCACCAAGGAAAGGGTGTTAAGAGCCTCCTATCCCACTAATAATAGGCTATGGGCCATGGGTCGATAGCAAACGATATAACAACCATAAAAAGAGAGTGTTACGGTGCTAAGTCGGAATAAACCACTAAGGTGAGGGTGTTACGGACCTCGTATCAAATATCATGCAGGAGAATATTAAGGTTCTATGTCGGAATAAATAGCTATGGAAAAGGTGTTACGAACCTCCTATCAAGTATCACGGAGGAGAATATTAAGGTTCTATGTGGGAATAAATAGCTATGGAAGGGGTGTTACGAACCTCCTATCAAGCATCACGGAGAATATTAAGGTTCTATGTGGGAATAAATAGCTATGGAAGGGGTGTTACGAACCTTCTATCAAGCATCAAATAGAAGAATATTAAGTTTCTATGTCGGAATAAACCACTAAGGTGAGGGTGTTGCGAACCTCTTATCAAGCATCACGGAGAAGAATATTACGGCTCTATGTGGGAATAAATAGCTATGGAAGGGGTGTTACGAACCTCCTCTCAAGCATCACGGAGGAGAATATTAAGGTACTATGTGAGAATAAGTAGCTACGGAAAGGGTGCTACGAACCCGCTATCAAGCATCATGGAGGAGAAAATTAAGGTACTATGTCAGAATAAGTAGCTATGGAAGGGGTGTTACGAACCTCCTCTCAAGCATCACTGAGGAGAATATTAAGGTTCTATGTCGGAATAAATAGCTATGGAAGGGGTGTTGCGAACCTCCTATCAAGCATCACGGAGGAGAATATTAAGGTACTATGTCAGAATAAGTAGCTATGGAAGGGGTGTTACGAACCCGCTATTAAGCATCACGGAGGAGAATATTAAATTTCTATGTCGGAATAAACCACTAAGGTGAGGGTGTTGCGAACCTCCTATCAAGCATCGCGGAGGAGAATATTAAGTTTCTATGTCGGAATAAACCGCTAAGGTAAGAGCGTTGCGAACCTCCTATCAAGCATCACGGAGGAGAATATTACGGCTCTATGTCGGAATAAATCATCAAGGAAAGGGTGTTGCGAACATCCTACCCCTAACACAAGCCATCCTGTCACTTAAACTGGCTCATATGATGCATCCGAAAGTTTGATATAAATAAAAAGAATATATATATATTTTTTTTCGGGGAATCAACGGTGCTCCGAAAGTGTATCGTCTTTTTCTTCAGGACTAAGACCAAGATCTAATTCTCTCTCTCTCTCTCTCTCTCTCTCTCTCTCTCTCTCTCTCTCTCTCTCTCTCTCTCTCTCTCTCAGTACATTATATTCATTTCTTTGCAAAAACACGTAATGATATTGATGTGGATAATGGTGTCAGAGAGAGAGAGAGAGAGAGAGAGAGAGAGAGAGAGAGAGAGAGAGAGAGAGAGAGAGAGAGAGAGAGAGAGAGACAGACAGACAGACAGACAGACAGATAGACAGACAGACAGATAGTCAGACAGACAGATAGACAGACAGACAGACAGACAGACAGATTAAGGCCTGTTACAGTACCACGCAGGGTCGTATCCTAAGTGGCTGGGAGATTTCGCAACATCTCCTCCTTAGCGATTTATTCCGAAAAAAAAAAAACTCACTATCCTCTTCTACGTTTACTGATGACCACGAAACGACATTAATAAAGGAGAAGAGAATAGTAAGGCGGAAGAGAGAAAATAAATCACTACAGAGGTGCTAAAACCCTGACAGGCCAACTAGATGTCGCAACACCAACTTCTAATCGATTTATCCTACACATTACACCTCAACAGCCTCTTATGTGTCATTTATGCAAATTTTTTTGATAATAAAACGATAAAAAAAAACTAAAAGATAATGTACAGGTGTATTAAGCAAAATGAATCGCTAAGGATGAGGTATTACGAAGCCTCCTAAATGCCATGAAAGTTCCGCAACACTTGATCCTTAGCGCTTTATTTTAGGTTTACGTCAATATCCACTTGTCTGTTACTGAGAGAAACTGTTAATAATTTAGAGGATGTTTCGGTGTACAATGGAAAATAAATCGCTAGAGAAAAGACGCAACGGAGCCACCTGTGACGCCCGGAATTCGGCCCTGTGTCTGTGGAGTATGTGTGGTGCCTCAATCATGCTCCCCCTTTGATCTCTAAAGTTAAATAGAGAGAGAGAGAGAGAGAGAGAGAGAGAGAGAGAGAGAGAGACGTACATATAAACACATACAAACATACATTCATACATACATTTACACACACACACACATATCTATCTATCTATCTATCTATATCTATCTGTCTATCTATCTATCCATCTATCTATCTATCTATATACTGTTCATACTTTCATACACACACATACACAGAGGCAAGCAGACAGACACACAGACGGAGAAACAGACAGCAGCATACACAGCTCTTTCAACGGTGCAGTGGAGGTCAGGTAAAACACTTAATTGCAAACACAACACAGCACAGCGCAACACAACACCGAACTCGTTAACCCAGCACCACAGCACACAGCCAAACTAATTACAGCAACACTACAGAATGCACGCTTCAGGAAACAAAATATTAGATCGATACGGGAGCAGGTTTAGTTGTGTGTGTGTGTGTGTGTGTGTGTGTGTGTGTGTGTGTTCCCAAGGCCCAGTAGTCCTCCTATACACCTCCACATGTCACCATTTCGACGCTAACATCCACCGTCCATATGGAATACATGCTAGGGCTGTCTCAAACTGGACTGGTGAACTGGTAATAGCGAGGGTATTTTTACGACATGTCGGCGGGTCTTCAGGTACATCAACAAAGTCTGCTTTAATGACATTCAAATCCTTAAACTGTTCCCTGCTCCAGGGGATTCGAACCTGGTTCCATTAGGACTGCAGGCCACCTCTCTACTGATTCAGCCAGCGCTGTATTTCTTTGTGATTCATCCAATTTTGAGACAGACATAGATACGTATACAGTTTGACTGACTGATAACGACAGAGAGAGAGAGAGAGAGATTGAGAGAGAGAGAGAGAGAGAGAGAGAGAGAGAGAATCCAGATACACACCTGCCTCTTTAAAATGTACAATGGGATCAGGTAAAACACAGTTCATTGCAAACAGCACGACACCCAATTTGTAATGCACACCTCCCTGACACAAAGGCGAAAAGACTAATTACATCAAAGCTACATAATGGACTACAGAGGCTGGCTACAAAACATGGGTCACGTGGTGCTTTTCTGTAGCCAATGATTTCCTGATGCGACGTATAGTGTGTGTGTGTGTGTGTGTGTGTGTGTGTGTGTGTGTGTGTGTGTGTGTGTGTGTGTGTGTGTGTGTGTGTGTGTGTGTGTGTGTGTGTGTGTGTGTGTGTTTTACTAGCTCGATTTTCACCTTATCTGTCACAAATTGCCCCAG
Organism: Coenobita brevimanus; assembly: GCF_032717465.1. Lineage (NCBI taxonomy): Eukaryota > Metazoa > Arthropoda > Malacostraca > Decapoda > Coenobitidae > Coenobita > Coenobita brevimanus. Next base: position 60,912,626 of record NC_137010.1, on the reverse strand, counting down.
GTTAAGTTACCAAGTCTAAAAATAACCTTACAATTCTAAACCGAACAGTTCAAGGCTTTCAACTTGGCCAAAGCAGACTTTCGTGATCTACCAGAGGACCCGCCAACATGTTAATAAAACGTCCCCGCTAATAACAATACACCAGCTCTGTATGAGACAACCTTAACATGTATTCAATATAGACGGTGGGCGTTAGTGCCGAAGTGGTGACACGTGGAGGTGAAGCACGTAGGAGGACGGACACATGAAAAAAAAAATAATAAAATAAAATAAATAACCTGACCTAGCATATTACACCACTTTTGTCCTCTACTAAGTTAACCTAATCTGACACAATGTAACCCAACCCGGCCTAACCACACCTATCCTAACCTATCATCCTCTCTCGTCTCCACTCGTCCACCCTCCTCCACTGGCGCCCTGGCAATATTTTAACAGATATTTCCTGACTGTTAATATCCCAGCACACTCATATTACACAGACAATAAATGCTAATTTAGTGTGGGATTATATGGACTGGAAAAGGATATCTCTAGATGAACGCGAAAAATTCACAAAAACAAAGAGTCTATCTATCTATCTATCTATAGCCCGACGCCCTAATCCCGCAAAGGGTGGCCGCAGACAAAACGCCTCCAAGTCGCTCTGTCACCCACCATTTGACTACCCTCCCCCCAACTCACCCCCCCCTCCCTCATATACCTCTCAATTCCATCCCTCCACCTCATCCTCGGTCTATCTCTCCCTCTCCCTCCCTCCACCTCACCTACATACACCCTATTAGTCAGTCTTCCCATGCGATTCTGATGGATGCCTCACTGTCACACAACCTCTGTTATTCTAAATGCCTATGGAGATCTCGCAGCACCTTTCCCTTGGCGATTTATTTTGCACATCTCAGTAATTATCCTCTTACATGTCGTTGATGAAATAATGCTGATATTAAAAACGGCATATATAACACGGAAGAGAATGTCAAGGTGTACCATGTTAAATCGCTAACAGACAGGTGCTACGATGCCAAACTGTGTCACTAAGAACACGGTCTCTAAGCCTACGAGAATCCAGACGCTAGTTCCATCCCCAAACAAATGTCGTAGTGCGATTTTTTTTTTCCAGGGAGGATAACACACACACACACACACACACACACACACACACACACACACACACACACACACACACACACACACACACACACACACACACACACACACACACATTAGTTCAACTGTATCTACCTACATATCTATCACCAGTATCTTGTCTCTATCTATCTATCTATCTATCATCGAAAATCTTAGTTCTATCTATCTATCTGTCTATCTATCTATATATTTCTGTATGTCCGTTTGTCTGTCTGTCTGTCTGTCTATCTGTCTACCTGCAATCCAAAATCTTAGCACTATCTATCTATCATCCTATTCTTTTTTACTCTTTTACCTAATCATAATCGTAGGGGCACGGGGCTAGGCTACTCAGTCCCGACATTTAGGGGCAGGGTGACCAGTTTGCCCGCCCTGAGTAGCATTAAGTGATCAGTCAACCACAAAACACCCCTCATATGGAAATTCTTAAGGCGCCTATCCGATCAGGGCGCCGAAACCCGCTAGACCACCAGGTTACGTATATTTACCCTAGGATGAACAAGGTAAGGGAAGGGCAGGATCTTCGCATTGTCTCCTTCCTCCTATGAAAGGAAATCTAAGTTACAACATTAATAGTAAATGAGTGTTAGAATCCCAACGCAAATATTTGAGAGAGAGAGAGAGAGAGAGAGAGAGAGAGAGAGAGAACACCGGACTAAGTATAAAAGTTAAGTAGGCTACCGTCCCATCTATAAATCTATCTGTCTATCTGTTTATCTATCTGAGAGAGAGAGAGAGAGAGAGAGAGAGAGAGAGAGAGAGAGAGACAGAGACAGAGAGAGAGAGAGAACGGCAGTCTGTGGTTCCCTACTTTCACTGGCTTTGTGTTTTGATGGAACAGTACCGGAAAATTACGCGGTATTACTGGGTCTCTGTCTGTCTGTCTCTCTCTCTCTCTCTCTCTCTCTCTCTCTCTCTGTATCTATCTACCTCTGTCATCTCTGTCTATCTATCTTTCTGTCTGTCTAAATATCCATTAAATATTTTTCCGTTTACTTTCGCTTTTGCTTCCTCACAGCTCTCTCTCTCTCTCTCTCTCTCTCTCTCTCTCTCTCTCTCTCTCTCTCATAATGTCAGGTCAAGAAATCCACCCACACTGCTAATCACCTAATCTTCATTTTTAAGTTGCAGTTCAGTTAAGTCAGCAGTGATTATTATTCTCTCTTCTCTTTAACTGCACAAAAAAAAAATCCATCTTGAATGCTGTGTTTATAACAAGAGATCAGCAGTGGTGGCTCAATCGGTAGAGAGTTGGCCTGCAGTCCTGACGGACCCGGGTTCAAATCCCGCTGAGGCAGGGAACAGTTTAAGGATTTGAATGTCTTAAAATCAGACTTTACTGATCTACCAGACGGCCCGCCGACATGTCGTAAAAATACCCCCGCTAATACCAATACACCAGTCCTGTATGAGACAGCCCTAGCATGTATTCAGTATGGACGGTGGGTGTTAGCGCCGAAGTGGTGACATGTAGAGGTGTGCGGTACGTAGGAGGACTGCTGGGCCTTGATAGCAGGCTGTGAAGCCTATGCCCAGAGTCGGACACATAAAAAAAAAATAAATAAAATAAATAAATTATGGTGCTAGTCACGAAGAAGTGCTATGAAAAGGATGCGCCGTAGTACTGTCTTTTGCATTTAACTACGATGCTGCGAGAGGAGGAACTACAGACGTAAAGCTGCCATCTCTCCATCCCGAATGCTGACCTGCAGTAAGAGATTTAACACCAGATTACGGTGCTAGTCACGAAGAAGTGCTATAGAAAGGATAATACAACTGTGGCATTGTTACGGGGAATATGCTTCAAAAAGGACGAAATCTCAGTCAATTTAAAATGATAAAAAACATAGCATTGTAAATCACGGCTGTGCGTCATAAAATAAATAACACCATGACCTTTACCGATACTGATTGTAATTAAACATTTTCCAAAACACTTTTATGCTGATCCCACTCGCCCTCGCATCCCTCTTTGTCCCTCCTCCCCCACCCCTGAGTCGCATTTTTAAGCACCGGTGTTTGAGGGGATTCGCCAATGAATTCTCTACATGTTATGGTGCGATGGAGACCGATAATGCTTAGAGATGGGCTCTAATTTAGGGGGTGTGAGGTAGGAAGCTTGTATGTTATGCTGGCTGATGTCTGGAAACTGGACTTTGTGTGTGTGTGTGTGTGTGTGTGTGTGTGTGTGTGTGTGTGTGTGTGTGTGTGTGTGTGTGTGTGTGTGTGTGTGTGTGTGTGTGAGAGAGAGAGAGAGAGAGAGAGAGAGGAAAAAAAACGAAAAAGAAAATGTAAAGACGAAACACAGGCAACGCTATGTTATTGCAACCCTCCACCTGACCAAGCACATAACAGCCCCCCCCGCCCCCCTGTATAACAAAAAGACATGAAAACTTAAAAATTTCAGTAATTTACCCATGATAATAATGAAGTTACGAGTAGATCGGATGAAATTTTGACTCCTGCTTTTTTCATTTAGGCAGCAATTTCTCGTTATTACATACTTGGTACAGTCATGGAACTTGATACATAATAAGATATTCACATAACCATTTATCATGTACAGTTTCTGCCTCGTAGGTGTTATGGTTGCAAAGTTTTTACAGGAAATGCATGGGCCCTTCAGATTCCTTGCGCACTTTGCACTGAAATCTCTGAGAAAATTATTATTTTTTTACTTCTTCATTATTAAAAAAAACTACTTAAGACACAGCATTCTAACTATCAAAAGGCACCAATTCACTGTAAGACACATAACTGTGAAATTTCATGACTCTATAGTGAATACTTACTGAGTTGTGGCCAAGAAACGAAATCCCTACGCCAGCTATTGTTGCTGATCCCAGTGATAACAATACCCACCTCTGACTTCGTCAAGTGGAGGGTAAAAAGGTGTTGATACTGCAGTGTAGATAAATATACTGATGATACCCACCTTCAAACAACCTACATATTACGAAAAAATAACTCCTTCAGCCCGACTTGGACCCTGGTGGTAGTAGGATCGAAGTTACAACATCTCCCTAGTAAGACAACCTTTCCGAGTGCCGGTATAAATTGTCAAGAAGAGAAAATAATTGGAAGGGAAATTGCTCCGGCAGAGACCGAAGTCTCTGGAAGGAAGCAATCTCTCAGCAACTGAATTCTGCACCTTTCCCTTAAAACACTTTCTTCTCTTAGCTTTTTCTTCTGTCCAACCAAATATTTCGTTCTCTTTCATCGCCTCGCTGATATATACCAAAATGCGTGTCCTACCAAACCACCTTTTTATCTAAGAAACAAAAGCTGAAAGGAAGCAAAAAATATCCCATCCAGTGATAAACAAAAGAAAAACTCAAAACCCGTTAATTTACTGATGCCTGGAAATAAATCGAAATGCCTGGAGATCGTAGACAGGGGGAAATACAGACCGAGGAAGATAGCTGAGAGTATCGGTTAACCTTGAGATAGAAAGTTAGACAGAAAAATGGAGAGATCGCGCTGTTAGACGGGTACTGCACACGCTGAAACAGGGAAGAGATGACAGCAGGGAGATCAGAAGAGCGGCAGGAAGATCAGGGGAGAAGCAGGGAGATCAGAAGAGCAGCGGGGAGATCAGAAGAGCAGCGGGGAGATCAGAAGAGCAGCAGGGAGATCAGAAGAGCAGTGACCATTAAATAGGGATAGCAAGGGGAGAGGGATGCAACACTGCGCCGAAGAGAGGGGATGAAGGGAATCAGAGGAGGGGAGCTGATGAGACGAAAAGCCTTTGATTCCACCAAAATCAGAAGAGGTGAACATAGTAAGCCTTCTCCACTCCCTGTTTCCTACAAAAAGAATTACTGTTTCACGCCAAAGCCCTCGATTCGTACAAGATATAAACACTTACATATATAATACACAGTTCTTTCCACAATATATAGCCTCCTACATAATATTATCGTCTCTTGTATAATATATAGTTTCCCATGTATACTCCCAGTCTCTTGGTGGTATAGGAGGCTGCATAACACCTCGTCCTTAGCGATTTATTTTGCTTACTACACCTTAATATTCGCTTCTATGCTCCTTATATCGCTTTAATATCAGTATGGTTTGCATCAAGAGCATAAAAGAGATTGCGAAGGGCCAGTGCTCGGAATAAATCGCTAGAGAAAATGTATTACGGAAAAACAGGCGACTTAGGTGCCATGAGCAAAATAAATTACAAAAGAAAAGGTGTCACGATACGCCCAAAACACCGCTCAGAATACGAGGTTAAATTTCCAACCCAAAACATTCCATTTTCGAACAATACCCTCGCCTTGGTCGCCTTCCTCTGTGCCCACCCCGCTCCCACGACCCAGCTTAATAAAGAGTAAATCACCCGACCTTATCTCACCTGGCAATGCATTCACCAGAGAGAGAGAGAGAGAGAGAGAGAGAGAGAGAGAGAGAGATGGTGTGGATTACTATGAAATGTGCAGAAACAGGGACATCACTGTGAAGAGAAATTACTTGTATATGAGAGGACTGAGATGAGTAAGGAAAAATAATAATAATAATAATAATAAAATAATAATAATAATAATAAGAAGAAGAAAACGAAGAGGAGGAGGAGGAGGAGGAGGAGGAGGAGGAGGAGGAGGAGGAGCAGAAGGAGCAGGAGGAGAAGAAAAGGTAAAAGAAGAAGAAGAAGAAATAAGGACGAAGAAAGGATAGCTGAAGAAAGCACTGATGAGGGAAACGTAATCAAGGAACAAAAAACAAAGCACAGATAATTAAAACAAGAGTAAATAAAACAGAAGAAAGAGTAATCCAAAAAATAAAACGTAGGGATAATAAGAAATAAACAGGAGGAAGGAAAACAAGAGAGAAACAAACAAAGTAAGAAATAAAACACTTAAACATTAAAAAAACCAAATCAATACAGCAAGGCAAACAATAAAACACGCAAAAGAAAAAATGAGGATGAAAGTGATATATATGATGACGAAAAAACAGCAGAAAAAAATTAAATCACGACGATGGAGTTAAAGCAAATAACGAGAAAAACAAACTGAGACGGAAAGTAAAAAAACAGAAGAAATAAAGCAGGACGAAGGAAATAAAACAAGAAGAAAATATCATCATTCATCTAATCCTATGTTGCCCTATGAGACGCGTAGGAGCCCAGGGTTAGGCAAGTTGGTCCTGACATTTACTATGTGTAACCAGCCTCACTCATCCCTGAGTGGCATTATGTGAGCAATAAACCTCAACCATCCCTTGGATATAAACCTACACCGGCTCAATCCGATTGGGGCGCCTTAATTACCCACTAAACCACCAGATGCCATAGTTTGGTTATATGGTTACCACCCAGCGTAGCAAATGGTTTCCTTGTGTGCAGGAAACCATTTGGCTTGTCACTCAGTGTTGAAACCATAAGGCAGCACTACACTGAGTGAGTGGATGATGAGCGCCCCCTTCTACCACACATGGAAGATAATAAACTACAGGAAACTGGAGGAAAAAACTAAACAGGATGAAATAAAGATAAATAAAACAGGAAGAAAAAGGAAGATGAATAAAACGGGAAGAAAAAAGAAATAAAACAGGAAGAAAACAGGCAAAAGCAGCAAGATCAATAAAACCGGTTAAATAAAACAACGCTAGATAGGGGAAAATAAACCGTAAAAATAAAACGCGAAGAATATTAAAACAGAACAAAGACGAAAAAGAAAATGACGCACAAGCAAGATAAAACACGAGGAAGATACGATAAAACACGAGGAAAAGCAAACACGAGAAAGATAAAATAAAACACGACCAAGATAAAACACGACCAAGACCAAACACAAGAAAGATAAAACATAAGGAAGATAAAACACAAGGAAGATAACACAAAACATGAGTAAGGTGAAATAAAACACGAAGATAAAACACGAAGATAAAACACGAATATAAAATAAAACACGAGGAAGATAAAATAAAACACGAGGAAGATAAAATAAAACACGAAGACAAAACAAAACACGAGGAAGATAACATAAAACACGAGAAAATAAAACACGATGAGGATAACATAAAACACAAAAAAGACAAAATACAAGACAAGGAAGATTAAACAAAACACGAGGAAGGTAAAATAAAACACGACCAAGATAAATCGCAAGCAAGATGACATAAAACACGAGGAAGACAGAATAAAACACGAGGAAGATCAAATAAAACACGAGAATCTGGCACCTAAAACACCTCCGCGAATTTGTGTCGACGTGGGGGAAAAAAAAGATATTCGGTGGCTGAAATAATGATGGTGTGAGGCTTTATACATATATATACATATTTCCACGGGTGCGTCTGATGGAGAGAGAGAGAGAGAGAGAGAGAGAGAGAGGAAATGAGATAAGAAAACAAAAAAGAGAAAGACATTCAAAGAGAAGAAAGAATGAGATGCAGACGACCAGGAAGCATAAAGGAAAGAGAGCTCAGTCTTTCATGTTGAGAGAGAGAGAGAGAGAGAGAGAGAGAGAGAAAGAGAGAGAGAGAGAGAGAGAGAGAGAGAGAGAGAGAGAGAGAGAGAGAGAGAGATGGAAAGAACCAGCCAGGGAGATAAAGATTGGCCACTCAAGCCTCTTTGGGTTGTATTCTAGGTGGCTTTGAAAATTTCGTAACACCCCTTTTTCTAGCGATTTATTCTGCTCTTTACATTTTAATATCCACGTGTATATTATCCATGCATACTGTCCATATTAAAATAAAAACAACATACGAGAGAGTGTGAATGTGCACCATGGAAAATAAATCGCTAAGGATCACACGCTACGAAGCCTCCCTTGAGAGATATCTCCAGCACAGCATCATGCCCAATAGAAACACCATAGAAGAGAATGCTAAGGTGTAATATGCAAAATAAACCGGTAAAGAGGAGGTGTTACGAAGCTCCCAGTGTCACCTGGATGATGGCCTACTGTTTCGCAATCCCAGTCTCACCCAAAAACTATCAACACAACTCTCTTTATCCGCACCGTCCCGACCCAAGCTGAGCACAGAACTCTCTTTATCCGCAACTCTCTTTATCCGAACATCGAACTCTCTTTATCCGCAACTCTCTTTATCCAAACACAGAACTCTCTTTATCCGCAACTCTCTTTATCCAAACACAGAACTCTCTTTATCCGCAACTCTCTTTATCCAAACACAGAACTCTCTTTATCCGCAACTCTCTTTATCCAAACACAGAACTCTCTTTATCCGCAACTCTCTTTATCCAAACACAGAACTCTCTTTATCTGCAACTCTCTTTATCCAAACACAGAACTCTCTTTATCTGCAACTCTCTTTATCCAAACACAGAACTCTATTTATCTGCAACTCTCTTTATCCAAACACAGAACTCTCTTTATCTGCAACTCTATTCAAGCACAGAACTCTATCAGTCTACAACTCTTTATCCGAACACCCAACTCTCTTTATCTGAACACCTAACTCTCTTTATCCGAACAGCAAACTCTCTTTACCCGAACACCCAATTCTCTTTATCCGAACACCCAAATATCTTTATCCGAACACCCAGCTCTCTTTATCCAAGCACCCAATTCTCTTTATCCAAACACCCAACTCTCTTTATCCGAACATCCAACTCTCTTTATCCAAACATCCAACTCCATGTATCCAAACACCCAGCTCTCTTTATCAGCAACTCTGTATCTGCAATTCTCTATCCGATCACAGAACTCTCTTCATCCACAGCTCTCTTTATCCAAACACTGAACTCTCTTCATCCACAGCTCTCTTTATCCAAACACTGAACTCTCTTTATCCGCAGCTCTCTTAATCCGAACACTGAACTCTTTTTATCCGAGCACTGAGCTCTCTTTATCTGAACACTAAACGCTCTTTATCCGAGCACTGAACTCTTTTTATCCACAGTTCTCTTTATCCAAACACTGAACTCTCTTTATCCGCAGCTCTCTTTATCCGCACCATTCCTGGCCTCGTCGAACACAGGACTCTCTTTATCCGAACACGGAACTCTCTTTATCTGCACCATTCCTGGCCTCGTCGAATGCAGGACTCTCTTTATCCGAACACTGAACTCTCTTTATCCGCAGCTCTCTTCATCCGCACCGTTCCTGGCCTCGTCGAACACGGGACTTTCTCTTTATCCGAACGGCCTTTCCATGCCCCCGCCACTGCCATTCCCGCGGAGAACTTTTCGCATGAACTGAATGATGGCAGTTCGCTTCGGTAATTGTCCCAGCGTGATTAGAATAGTTCCCGCCCTAAAACTGCACTTCGGATGCCGAGTTACCAAATGTCCGGCCGCCGTATTTCGCACTGACTGTCTGTGTAAATGAAGCCAGTGTTCACGATTTTTAATTTCTCTCTCTCTCTCTCTCTCTTTTTTTTTTTTTTTTTTTTTGCTGTTACGTGGAATTTTCGTCCCAAGGCTATATTTGAAATGCTACACATACACCCACATATGCACACATATACATACATACACGTACATACATTCATACACACCAATCCACAAATACACATACACACACACACAGACTGAGATAGATATATAAATAGCTAACTGGCAGACTGATAAACATATAGACAGATAAATAGACAGATATACTGATAAATAGATAGATAGATAGACAGACAGATAGTTAGATACAGACTGATAGCTAGATAGATACACTGATAGATGGATAAAGAGACAGACAGATAGGCAGACAGAAGGATAGCCAGCTAGCTACACTGACATGCATAGATATGTAGATAGATAACTAGATAGATAGACAGATAGATAGAGAGACTGACCAACTGTTAAACAGACAGACACAGACAGATAGACTTTGACAGGCAGATAAACGAATAGACAAACACAATAAAACACCGATAAATTGGCAACATAAACAGAGAGGTTTACAGATAGACTGATAACTAAATGACGCAAGTAACTCTTCCCCTATAAAGCAAAGGTGAATGATAAAGATAAAACTGAAATCACCACGTAAAACCCGGTGTTCATTCCTGTGACCTCTCCAGCCTAGCATCCACCAATCATCGCACACCTACGTACAAAACTAGAATAACACACAATTATTTACAGGTATCAGGTTTTTATTTATTACCAACTGTGAAAATGTCAGGTCATAATGAGTCAGGTAGGTCAGGTTAGGTTACGTTAGGCCGTCAGGTGAGGTCAAATAACTCAGGTCCAGTGAGGCTAAGTCAGTGTGTCATGTCAGGCTGTCAGGTCATGTTAAATCAGGTCAGGATAAGACAGGCTAGGTCATATCTGCTATGGGTCATGTCGGGTCAGGCCAAGTTAGGTTAAATCTGGTCATGCTAAGGTAGGTCAGGTAAGGTTGTCATGTCAGGTCATGCTACGTCGTGTCAGGTCAGGTCAGGGCAGGTAAAATTAAGGTAATCAACTCTGGTTGTTGGTGCGGGTTAGGCCAGGTAATACAAGTTAGGTTAGGTTGAGTTAGGTCTGGCTGTCATTTCAGGTCGGGTCACGTTGTCTGGTCTGGTCAGGTCAGGTCAGTTTACGGGATACTTGTCCCGAGAGTCCTGAGAAAGGGCTTAGAAGGATCAGAGGTGAGGCCCCTGAGATCACACTAATGGATTGGTCTCATTGAACCTCTTGTTCCTCTCTCTCTCCCTCTCTCTCTCTCTCTCTCTCTCTCTCTCTCTCTGTATACATATAATATACAGTATACTGATCTATAAACATAAAAGAGCGGCATTGTTTGTTTGTTGGTCCTTCAATCACGGCCAAACCAAGGACCACACACCCCCAGACCCATATTTATTCTGAAGCAGGGTGACCCAAGGATGGTTTAAGGGGGGTCAAAATTCAGATCTGGGTCATTTGAGGTCACCGGTGGAGTGCTCGCCATTTTTATACTTGGCATGGAGACTAACATGACCTCCAGTTTGGACACAGGCTATGTGAGGTTAACCTTCGAGGTCATATGAGGTCACTGGTCGAAGGTCATTTGACGTCACCGGTAATAGCCTACACGCTCGAACGACTGAACCCAGCAGTCTCACATGACCTCCAGTTCGGACATAGGCTATGTGAGGTTGACCTCCTAGGTTATTGAGGTTATCGGTTGGAGGTCATTTGAAGTCACCGGTAACAGTAAACAAGTGTGGACAAATACTGTGCGTTAGTCTGCGAAAGCTGGAATAGAAAGTTCCTGGACCTCTTATAACCCCTCTTCAAAATCATGAGAGAAAGAAAGATTGAACAAGAACAAATAGGATTGGAGTGCACGCATTTTTGGCCCGGCAACGTCGGGTATCCCTGCTAGTGTGTGTGTGTGTGTGTGTGTGTGTGTGTGTGTGTGTGTGTGTGTGTGTGTGTGTGTGTGTGTGTGTGTGTGTGTGTGTGTATAGAATAGCGTGGATCGTTTTCACATTTTTTAAAATAAATATCCAGTAGTGTTCAGAAGTTGTGTATTCACGAGAAAAAAAAAATCAGTGAAATAAAATATTTCTGCAACAGTATCTTCTGCCTCCCCAACGAGCTCCAAAAATGAAAACGTCAGGCAAAAAACATGGTATTTGTAAGATTTTTTTCCTAACAACAAACCTGGCATAGATCATATAGCAGAAATTATATGTCTTCCAACTTGCATCCTAAAACACACACAAAAATTCTGCTTCATATCAAATAATATATTCTGCCTCCACAACCTAGTCATTTTTTTTTATAAATTTTCATCAAATTTTACCATTTGTCAAAATATTTCAATGAATCACAAAAGTTACAAAGACATTGCTAATAGTTAAAAATGCAATGTATGGCAGCATAAATGACTGTGTGCAAAGTCTCAGTGCTCTAGTACAACACCTCCCTCCCTCAATTAGCACAATGTCAAGCAGTGCAGACCCTCCCCAAGCCTACGCACCCCTGTTTTCTCATATTACATGTATCCTCTTTTTCTTTCACTTTCAGTCTGTCTTCATTCATCTGTTACTGAAGTAGCACCTCACAAGTTTGCCTCCTACAGACAGATCTGATCGGAGTCAGTACTGAGTAAAGATGACGTCCCAAGAAACAAGACTTTCAAGTCTGTGTCCAATTTTTGGGACACCAGGCGATTTAAATATGAACTGTCCTCCAACGTAAAATGATGTAATGAGATTCGATCTATATGTACGGCAGAATTTGAAGACATCTAAACAGGAGCCAACATATTCTGAGATTAGTGTCTCCATCATTTCAAAGGTTAAGGCTGTGTGGCAGAGAGTTTCTGTTCCAATGGTCTCTGATGAGTGTATTTTGCAGATGCTGAAGGGCTATCACAACCAATACAAAATACTACAGAAATCAGCAAAAGGAAGGAAGAACGTTCAAAGTTATCGAGAGAAATGTTCAAGGTTTTCAAAAAGATTCTCAGGACAGGCTATCTGATGTTCCTGCTTGCAAATGTAAGGACTTCAAGAACTGCACGCGTGAGGAGAGAAGAGTGCCACATATGGAGCGAAAATTTTTAATGGATCAGAGGGCAAAAAGAACAACAGTTATTAGATCTTTGGATGCTACCATAACTAAGAGAAGAGTAAAATGATTAAGTAGAAAATAAGCAACACCTGGTTCCAGTTCATGTAATGACTTGTGTGAAACTGAATTTTATTGCAGTAAAAGTTCAGCAAATGAAGACAATGAAGATGATTTTCCCAACAACTTCCGACTAGAGCAAAACAAGAACTGAAGGGAAAGAGCAAGAAAAGAAGCCTGCGTTCTCTTGCTGTTGCATGTGATCGTGGTGTATTATCTGACAGACTTGCTGCTTCTGTGGCAACTGCGGTTCTAGACGACCTTGGTGTGATAGATAAGACATAAGGAGTTACTGACAGAAATAATACAAGAAGAGCACATACAACCAAGAACTGAAATTCAGATACAAGAAAGCGCAATTCATCTACTCATTAGCCTCTACTTAGATGGCCGTAAAGATAAAACACTAATAACCGAAAGGAACAGGAAGAACTCAACGTAAATGGACAGTAAAACGAAGAACACATCACTGTTTTGAAAGAGCCCTCTTCAAAGTACTTAGGGCGTGTCTGCCCATCCTCAGGAACTGCCGAAAATATCTGTACTGAAAGGCTAGCCTTCCTGCACTCGAATAAACTTGACACACAAAGATAAAGGCAATGGGCTGTGGTGGAACAGCAGTAAATACAGAACAAAAGGGTGGTGTGGTAGTCATAATGGACAGAGAACTAAAAAGACCACTGCAACGGGTCATTTGCTTGCTTCAGTCTGATGAACTTCCTTTACAGCATTTGATCACTGAATTTGATGGACCAGCAACTGGACCTAGAAGATTCACGGAACCAGTTTGAAAGCTGCTTTTAAACTGTGAAAAACTTCCTAAGGGTAGGTGGGGGCGCTCACCATCCACTCACTTGATGTAGTGCTGCTCTTAGGTGTCTGCCCTTTCCTCTCCTCCATCTTTCTTTCCTTCCATCCTCTTCTGTCTTTCTTTCCTTCATAACTTCCTCGTCCTTCTGCCTACGGGTGACTTTACACTCCCTCTTCTGTCTTTCTTTCCTTCATTCTTTCCTCTTCCTTCTGCCTGTGGGTGACTCTACATTGAGTGACAAGCCAAATGGTTTCGTGTACATCAGGAAACCATTTACTAAGCTGAGAGGTAACCATATAACCAAATTAAGGCGCCTGGTGGTTTAGTGGGTAATTACGGAGCTCCAATCGGATTGAGCCAATGAAGGTTTATATCCAAGGGGTAGTTGGAGTTTATTACTCACGTATTGCCACTCAGGGATGAGTGAGGCTGGTCACTCTCATCTTAAATGTCAGGACCAACTTGCCTTGCCCCTGGCTCCTATGCTCCTCATGGGACAACGTAGGATTGGATGATGGATGGATGGATGTAAAAACTTCCTCAGAACTGTTGAAGCAGAAGATATTCAGAATGATTCTGCAGATTTCAGCACTGATCAGAGATACTTGTTGGATATTTACAACGCTGTGTCTGGATGTCACTGTGATGAGTCACTGGTTCAACGTAGTCCAGGCAAACTATCTCATTCGAGATGGTTAACAACGCCTAATACAGTTCTGCGACTGTACATTGCACCAGAAGAACCATCAGAGACTCTTGAAAGCATCATACATTTTATTATGAAAGTATATGAACCAATGTGGTTCAAGACCAAGAACAATTCTTCTCTGAAGTTTGCAGCGAAACCACTTAATGAAACCATCTCTTGTACAAAATGTCTCCCTCCTGACGTGTTTAATACTGTAGAACCAGTGATTCAAAGGAATGCATATTTTGCTCATCCTGAGAATCTTTTTATATGCATGATCTTTGAGGACGATAAACACATCAGACAGTTGGACTGGCAAAGGATTTTAAATGAAAGGAAATGATCACAAGTCAGGAGCACAGCATTCAAAATTCCACCATTGAACTTTGATGCTGAAACTTACCACCACGTGATAAACTGGCATGACAGCAATGTCCAAGTGACAGAACCACCTCTCACTACAGATGTGCCACTGGATGACATCAACAACATTCTGAAAAGTGGTGTATTTTCTGTTGATGTTGTTCCGGAGGCTGACATTCCTTGTCATACCCTGACTGTGGAACATCACATCAAGCAGGTGAGAGAAGCCTCAGCATTAATGGTCGGGGAACAGAAAAGAGATGGTTTCATTCGAACTACTCTTCACCCACGCAAGCAAATGCCAGAAATTGACACAAAGTCACAATTCAAGTCCTTTTCTGAGAAAGATATAAATTCCAGTAAGGTAGGGTGGATGGGTTGGGTTAGTGTGGAACTCGAAGTACAGCCACCTCCACGTGGAGAGTCCTGGGTTTTTTTACTAGTATATCTCTAGCAAAATAAGCGGAGAGCTGCATACACTTGGCTGAAACACAATGTATTCCTTAAGTATCTCATCATGGTTATCTAAAACTCTAAACTTTGCAATAAGCAGAAAAGGCGATAATTGGTAATAAAATAGAGCATTTGGGGAGGCAGAAGATGTTAAGCTACAACACTTAGATTTTTAACACAGTCATTTATGCTCTCTAACATTACATTTTTAACTATTAGAAGCATCTTTGTCACGTCTGTGATAATCAGGAATGTTTCGAAAAATACTTAAAATTTATTAAAATTTAATTATAAATTCCTAAGTAGGGGAGGCAGGTTTTATTTAATAGCAAACATATTTTTTCTCTACGCTAAGGATGAAAATGAGAAGATATTTATAACTATTCTAATAGGATTTATGCATGGCTTGTAATATTTTTTTAAAATCTGATAATGCTGTATCATTGTTATTTTTTTATAATTTTGAGCTCGTTGGGGAGGCAGGAGATATTGTTGCAGAAATGTTTTATTTCACTATGAATTTTTTCTCATGAGTACAAAACTTCTGAGCACTAATGGATTTTGGATGTCAAAAAAAAAGGTAAACACGATCTACCCCATGATACTGCTCTGTATATATATATATATATAATCATCATCATCCTCTTCATTAGCCATTACAAATCCACTGCTGAACAAAGGCCTCCCCCAACCTTCTCCACGAAATCCCTGACTGAGACAATCTTTGCCACGTTTTCCCTGCAAATTTCTCTATCTCATCTCTCCACCTCCTGTCTGGCCTTTTTCTGCTACGCTTACCATCTCTTGGTGTCCAGTCAGTCAACCTCTTGCTCCATCGATTATCCCTTGTTCTTGCTACATGGCCTGCCCACCTCCATTTCTGTTCTTTTATAACTTCTATAATATCTTTGACTTTAGTCTGCTCTCTCACCCAAGTTGATCGTTTCCTGTCTCTTAAAGATATTCCCAACATTGACCTTTCCATTGCTCTCCCGGATTAATTTATTTTCCGTCGATTTTGTCAGTTTCCAGGTCTCACAACCATACGTAATAGATGGAATCATACATTCGCTATATCCTTTTCGTTTCATACAAAATGGGAAGCTATTATTCATAATGTCTATGTTTTCCGAAAGCTTTCCATCTAATTGTAATGCGTCTTTTTATTTCGCTATCATTATCTTTCGTTAATTTTAGCATTTGTCCCAAGTAACTGTACTCCTCGACTTCTTCAAGAATTTCTCCGCTTATTCTGATGACCCTTTTTGGTGTCTGTGAGTTGAACATTAGTTTTACTCCGCTAAAAGTCAGGAGTGGCAGAGAAGTACGTGAGAGTGGTGAAGGACATGTACAACGTTAGCGTAACAACAGTGAGATGTGCAGTAGGAATGACTGAGAGTTTCAAGGTGAAGGTTGGATTGTATCAAGGATCGACTTTGAGCCCCTTCTTGTTTGCAATGATGACGGACAGACTGACACATGAGGTTAGACAGGAGTCTCCGCAGACTGATGTTTGCGGACGACATTGTGATATGTAGTGTGAGCCGGCAGGAAGCCAAGGCAGAGCTGGAGAGATGGAGATATGCACTGGAGAGAAGGGGAATGAAAGTAAGCAGACGCAAGAATCAGTACATGTGTGTAAATGAGAGAGATGACGGTGGAACCGTGAGGAAGCAAGGTGTAGAGGTGGCAAAGGCAGATGAATTAAAATACTTGTGGTAACGGATAGTGTGGTAGAGGGGTATAAAAGAGAGTGCAGGCGGGATGGAGTGGGTGGAGAAAGGTGACAGGAGTGATCTGTGACAGAAGGGTCTCTGCAGAAATGAAAGGGAAAGTTTATAAGACTCTAGTGAGGCCAGCCATGTTGTACGGAATGGAGACAGTACCACTGACAAAAAGACAGGAGGCACAGTTGGAAGTAGAAGAAGTGAAGATGTTGCGTTTTTCACTAGGAGTGACGAGGTTGGACGGAATTAGAAATGAACATATTAGAGGGACAGCACACGTAAGTCAGTTTGGGGACAAAGCTAGAGAGGCGAGACTGAGATGGTTTGGACATGTGCGGAGGAGGGATGAGGAGTATGTCGGGAGGATGATGCTGGAAATGGAGTTCCCAGGCAGGAGAAAGAGAGGAAGGCCAAAGAGAAGGTTTATGGATGTAGTGAAGGAGGACATGTGGGTGGTAGGTGTAACAAATGAAGATGCAGACGACAGTGTAAGATGGACACGGGTGATCCGCCGTGGCGACCCCTAAGGGGAGAGCCAAAAGGAGTAGAAGAGGACTCCGGTTCATCCTTAGCCCTACTTTGAAACTTTCTCTGTTCAGGTCATTTAACATTTCTTGCAACGTCTCTGCTGTTTCTGAGATTAGGACAAAGTCATCTGCAAATCTTAAATGGTTTAGCTTTTCTCCATCTATGTTCACTCCTTTGTTTTCCCAGTCTAGCTTTCTGAAAATAGTTTCAAGGCATGCTGTAAATAACTTTGGTGAAATTGTATCTCCCTGACGCACGCCCTTCTCAATCTTAATTTCTTCTGAATTCTTAAGTAATTTAACTGTAGCAGTTCCCTCTTTATATAAGTTTTCGTGCAGTTTTACAATGTTCTCATTCACTCCTTGTTCTCGCAATGAATTTATAATTGCTATGTGCTCCCCTGAATCGAAAGCCTTTTCATAATCAACAAAACCTAAGCACAGTGTATTATCTTCTGTAGTTTTCTTAATTAGCTGATTTATTGTGTGTAGATAATCAGTAGTAGAATACCCGCATCGGAATCCTGCCTGTTCACGAGGTTGGTTCTCCTCCAAATTCGTAGCTATTCTGTTCATAAGGACTTTAGTGATGAGTTTCTAAATGACTGATAATATGTCAATGGGTCGATAGTTACTAAGATCTTTTGAGTCACCTTCCTTGTAAAGTAAATTAACTATTGCATTACACCATGTTTGGGGAATTTTCTTCTTTTTTATGCATTAAGTAAATAAGTTAGCAAGCCTATTTTGTACTTCTACTCCCGCATCCAAGAGTAAATCTGTTACTATTCCATCTTCTCCCGGTGCCTTCCCTCTTTTCATGTTTTCAAGAGAAGTATTTACTTCGTCTGGCGTTACGTCAGGTATTTCACTTGTGTCAACAGAAAAGTTAGCTATTGGTACTACTGTCTTTGATGCATACAGTTCTTTGTAAAATTCTTCAACTCTCTTCACCATCGTATCTCTGCATTTAATGACTTCACCGTTTTTGTCCTTAAGTGATGTAATTTGCTGCTTTCCTGGTGCCATCTAACTTCGGACCTGTTTCAGAATTTTTCCTTATTTGATGGTTTCTTTGATCTGATCCATGTTTCTCTTTTTTCTTCTCCTTGTCTCTTGTTGATAGGCTTATTTAATTCCGCTCGTTCTATTTCATCTTTCTTTGTTTTAACTTTCATTTCCTTTCCTTTTCTCATAAGCTCGAGTGTCTTTTCTTAATACTTCTTGGCTTTGGTTGAATATGAGTTTATATATATATATATATATATATATATATATATATATATATATATATATATATATATACACAGTATACTGTATACATTCTCTCTCTCTCTCTCTCTCTCTCTCTCGACCTTCACCCTAGCTAACCTTATCTAGCAGGAGGTAAGGCAGTACCGGTACAGGGAGTGACTCAAGGACATTAGCCTACCTAACCTCTCTCTCTCTCTCTCTCTCTCTCTCTCACACACACACACACACACACACACACAAATAGATAAACAAACACATTAGTTGATAGGTAGACTGACAGATTACGTATGTGGAAAAGTAGTTACAGACAGACAGGCAGACAGACATCTAGGTAGGAAGAAAGATAGGTAGATAGATAAATAGACAGGGAGATAGATAGATATATAAGCAGACTAATAGACAGATAGATATTTCCAACAGACTCTACACGAAAAACAAAGTCTGAAAACAAAGAGGACGACCAGCGTTTGAAAACATTTTATTATTTAGCCGAACGTCCACAGATAGACCAGGAAAGCGAGTATGAAAAAGACATCCAGAGTTCTTTTTTAATTATTATTATTATGAAGACAGTTACTCTTTCATTTCCTCCTTGCTATTAATGTACTCCGTTTATCATAATCTGGCCTAAACTTGCCATCTCTCCCTCGTGTGTATGCTGGTCACGAACAAGTGGAATGCAAAAGGGGGTAGAGCAGAAATATTAACCACATTTCTGCCGTGGATCCATGTGAAATACGCTGCAAAAGAAGGAAAATCTAGGCCAAGTTAGGGTGAAAGGACGCTTGTAGTAAATCTAATGGAGACTTTTTAACAGTAGTGGTAAAATACAACATTCAGTAGTCTCTCCACCACAAAATTAATCACTTGAGAGTTTTGGGCTGCACACAAGGAAGTTCAAAATATCGACACTGAAGTTTCTCGTAGTAATGGCATAAATCAGACTGAAAATAGAAAAAACAGTGAAAAAATAAGACATAATATAAAGTACTTGCAGAACAATATTATGCTTTGACTGAACCGTAAATAAAGAAAGTACAAAATCAAAAACCGTCCATCTTTAAACTCCTTTTTAGAAACAGCTTAATATCTTCCTTATTCATGCCTAAATTTATGCATAATATTGTTCAGCAGGTACTTGATATTATGCCAAACCTACTTTCACACTATAATTCTGTCTGTCAACCTATAGCCCGACGCCCTAATCCCCCAAAGGGTGGCCGCAGACAAAACGCCTCCAAGTCGCTGTCACTCACTATAATTACCTGTTTAAAAAGCGATTTATGCTAATACTACAATAATTATCAATGTAAATATTTTGAACTTCCTTGCACCCCCCAAATTAGCATGATGGAGAGAATACTGATCGATATAATTTCCCACTGATAATAGAAAAGTCTCCCTTAAACTGAATATAATACTCTATAAGGCTTTTACCTCAACTTGGCCCAGATTTTCGTCTTTCGCAGCTTATTTCACGTGGCTCAGTGGCAAAAAAGGACAGTGCTTCGACTCTACACCCCATCCATGGCACTTCCTCGCGACTAGCATCATATCCCAGTGTTAATCTATTGCTACAGCTCAGTACACGGGATGGAGAGATGGCAATTTTGGGCCAGGTTATAGAAAACGGAGTACAGGGAGAGCAAGAAGGAAATGAAAAAGTATCCAAGTCTTCATATTTCAAAAAGTTACTATGAATATCTTTTTCTTGCTTCCTTTCCTGGTCTAACTTCGAAAATTCGGCCAAACTATAAAATTCTTTCAAACGCTGGTCCTCCTCTTTGTTCTTCGCGTGGTCCACTGGAAATATCTATCAATCTATCTGTCTATCTACTTCTCTATCTATCTGTCTATCTTCTATCATTCAAACAATCTACCGACCTACCTACCTGTATTTGTCTATCTATCTACCTTTATCTATTTACCTATATACGAATGAGAGAGAGAGAGAGAGAGAGAGAGAGAGAGAGAGAGGTTAGGTAGGCTAGGGTCCTTGAGTCACTCCCTCTACCGGTACTGCCTTACCTCCTGCTAGATAAGGTTAGCTAGGGTGAAGGTCGAGAGAGAGAGAGAGAGAGAGAGAAAACTGCAGCTCTAAATCCTTTCTTTAGCACTTCTTCGTGACTAGCTTTATAGACAAGTGTTAATATCTTGCTGGAGAGGAAAGCCATACTAAGACAATACCGCGACAGAACAAGATAATACTACGGCTCTACATCCTGTCCATAGCACTTCTTCGTGACTAGTACCATAATCTAGTGTTAATCTATAGTACACCTCACTGACTTGATAAGGCCTTACTATAGCCTTGTATCCTCTCCATAACACTTCTTCGTGACTAGCATCATTACGATGGTTATCTCTTTTCCAACTCAGCGGTAGAATCAGTCAATATAAAGGCTCAATATCCATTCAGCTGCACTTCTTCGTGACTAGCACCGTATTCCAGTGTCAATCTGTTAAAACTCAGCACTGAATATAAAAAACCGAGTACAGTTTATATATAGCAACATCATATACCATTAGAATTAAGGCGTAAAGGCAGATTGACTCATGGGGCATCTGCATAGCAAAATTTCAGTGTTATGGGTGAAATGGTTTTGGCGGTAGCTGAGGCATACTGAAAAAAATGATGATGATGACGATGGTAATGATGATGGTAATGATGGTTGAAGTAGTAGCAGTAGTCGTAGTAGTAGTAATAGTAGTAGTAGTAGTAGTAGTAGTAGTAGTAGTAGTAATAATAATAATAATAAAATAATAATAAAAATAATATAATAATAATAATAACAACAGTAGTAGTAGTAGTAGTAGTAGTAGTAGTAGTAGTAGTAGTAATAATAATAATTATAATTATAATTATAATAACAATAATGATCATCATCATCATCATCATCATCATCATCATCATCATCATAATAATAAAAATAATAATAATAATAATAAAATCAACACCTAGATACTCTTCATGACAAGACCCTCACGGTATGATTTTAATAATTCTCACGATAGACAGGCAGACACATGGAGAGACTGACCGATAGATATAGTTAGCTTGAGAGATAGATGGATGGATTAGTGTACAGATAGATAGAGGCAGGCAGAGAGACTGATAAAAATAGATATAGTAGATACAACTCCATCCTTGACCCTACTAACAATGTCTACTCTTGCACTCAAGGCTACGGAAGGCTGGGGTGAGGAAGGGAAGGAGGGAGAGAAGGAGAGAGGGAGAGAAAGGGAGGAATAGGGGAGGTAAGGGGAAGGGATGAATGGAGGAAATGGGTAGGTGTGGAGGGAAAGAGGGAGGGAGGGAAGGCGGAAAGAATAACTCGACAAGGAAAGGTGTTACGGATGATGGGTGGATGTAAACAATATCTCTCTATATATCTATCTGTCTATACCTACAACCATATCTGTCTTTATCTACCTACATCACTATCTATCTATCTACCTGCATCCATATCTATTTATCTATCTAAATTTATCTACCTACATCTACATCTATCTATATTTATCTACCTACATCCATTACTATCAATCTACTCTTACCTACCCACATACATATCTATCTATCTGTGCTTATCTACCCATATTCATTTCAGTCTATCTATAAATATCTACCTACATCCATACCTATCTACCCCGCTACCTATCTGTCTATCGGTATCTATCTATCTATCTATCTATCTACGTATGTATGTATGGCCGTATGTATGTTGGCATGTATGTAAGAATGCATGTATGTTTTATGTGTGTGTGTGTGTGTGTGTGTGTGTGTGTGTGTACAGACACATATATGACGATGACAGAGAGACAGGCAGATGAGATCATTACGTGGAAGTTGGAAGGAAATTGGGAGGAAGAGTAAGGAGGAATAGTGTTTGGTTAAGAGAAGAAAAGAGAGGGATAGGGCCGAGCTGGAGATAGGGAGAGGGAGGAGAGAAGAAGGATAGGGGAGGGAGGAAGGAGGATGGAGGGAAGGGAGGGAGGGAGGGTGTGACTACCAGCTGTCACCTTGAACCCCTACACACACACACACACGCACACCTCCACCAGGCAACCTTGAAGTGTGTGTGTGTGTGTGTGTGTGTGTGTGTGTGTGTGTGTGTGTGTGTGTGTGTGTGTGTGTGTGTGTGTCGCAGTTTATGATGCTTTTTTATACCTGTCCACCCAACAGACAGAAGCTCATAAAACAGGATTTGTGATAAACTGTTACAAGGCAGCGGGGAGGGGAATCACGAAGAAGTGTGGGGAGGCAGTGAACAAGAGGTTAGAGATGATGTTTGTTGCGTGAGAGGACGCGAGTTCGTTCCAAGACGGGTATGGAGCACATCCCGACTCAAATTTCCTCAGAGAAGAATTTCTGATCATGCATAAGACTCACCGACATGTCAAAATAATAATAATAATAATAATAATAATAACAAAAAACATTAATAATAATAATAATAATAATAATTAAATGAATAAATATATATATAAAAAAAACCTCCCCATTCACACCACCACACCAATTCTGAATGAGACAGCCTTAACATGTACTCAAAATGGACGGTGTGTATTAGTGCCGAATTGGTGACTTGTACGTTACATGGGGGGAGGGGGAAGTGCTGGGCTTTATGGAATGGGCTGTCAAATTTAGGCACAAATGCAAACGCATAAAAAAAAAAAAAAAAAAAGTTCTGAGAGGAGGCAGAAGGACAAGAACTGCATAAAGAAACCAAGGAAGAGGAAAACTTGGACGGAAAACGATTGACCATCCATCCATCCATCCATCATCCAATCCTACGCTGTCCCATGAGGAGGGTAGAAGCCCGGGGCTAGGCAGTTGGTCCTGACATATAAGATGAGAGTGACCAGCCTCACTCATCCCTGAGTGGCATTACGTGAGCAATAAACCCCAACCATCTCTTGGATATAAACCTTCACCGGCTCAATCCGATTGGAGCGCAATAATTACCCACTAAACGACTGACAAAGAAGAGAAGTAAGAGAAAGAGAGGGACACGAGAGAATAATAGGTGTGATAAAACAATCTGACAATGTCCTCACCAATGTTTATTAAATGTTCAGATGAAGAAAAAAAATTGAGACTGCTCACCCATATGTGTAATAAATGTCCTGAATTTTAAAACTGTTGCTTACTGTACAGGAACCACCCTTCCAGCTGCCATATATCAACAGACAGCATGATTTTTACGCGCCAGGCCGCCGTAGCTGGAGCAAGATTATGACCATGAGACCTGCCCGCCGGATTGTTTTGTTTTCTTCTTCTTCTTCTGCTTCTGGTATGTTTAGTCGGAGCGAGTTAAGCGATATATGATTCGCCAACGTTAGGCCTTCGCTCGGAAATAAATGAGACAATTTGGCTTATCAAACCGTAAAATCATCAGAAAAGCTGTGTTTTGACATTAAACCAACGTATATTTAACCAACTTAGACCTAACCTGACGTTAACTTGGCATAATTCCTTATTATGTTTGGGGGGATGAGGAAGGGGCGCCGTGGCTGAGTCTTTTCTGGTGGCACTCAGTTCGACGTTGCCAACATGACGGATGACCAAATATACCTGGATTTATCTTATTTATTTATCTATGTTTTTGTTGCCTGCCGACCAGTTTTCTTGATCAAACTTGTTCCATGCAGCTTTCCAGACGACTAAAGGGACCATCGTGTCATATCTCCCTCAAGCCTTACTCATCGATATGCACAGGATTCAACGCTCCTGTCACGAGTCACAACAGGGGACAAAACATGGATGTATACCAAGAGATCAAGAGACAAATTCGCCACTCCAACCCCCCACGAAAAAGGAACTCATCGGATAAAACAGTAAATGGAGGCAACGGTGCTCACAGATTTCGACATGGAAAAACCTGTGCAGGCATAGTTTCTCCCCACATGTGCTGCACAATATATTAATGCAGTTTTCTACCTGGATGTTTTGAAGCAGGTTCGTAGGGCAGTGATACACAAACGACACAATTGGAATGGCGGGTGGCTGCTTTACCATGACAACGCACACACAAACACGACCATCATCAAGCATCAATTTAAGACCAAGAAAAAAAAGAAAAAAAGGAAAGAAAAATCCATTGTGCTTAAGACCATGAAAAAAAAAATCCATTGTTCATATATCCACCATGCCAACCTTACATACCACAAAATGAAAGTCGTCATTAAAAGATATTGCACTGAAACACTTCAAATGTCCAATCTTAAATGACACACTGTCGACATGCCCAAGTGAAAGCAGGGTGGTCTCAGCTCTACACGTACTCTGACATACTTCTGTCCACATTTCTATAGCGATTAATGAACGTACAAAAACACTGGATGCCAAACTTGATTTTTACACCTACACACACCATTCAAGGACCTAAGAATATAAATAAATGAATAAATATGTACCGGTACCAAGATTTACCAAAGGGAGATTCGTACCAAGTTTAAGGGGAATTGAAGAGAAGAAATAAAAGAATGACATCAAATCCAAAAGGGCCTGAGAGAAAGACTGAAAAAAGGAGAGAGTAGAAAGAAACTGACGAAAAACAGTGGGCCTTCCTTACGATGACGAGATTTAATGATGACTGTCCTGAGAAGCAACATGAAAGAGGAAGAACGAAAAATTCCGGTAAAGAAAGAAGTGTTCCAGTGAAGAAAGAAGTGTTCCAGTGAAGAAAGAAGTGTTCCAGTGAAGAAAGAAGTGTTCCAGTGAAGAAAGAAGTGTTCCAGTGAAGAAAGAAGTGTTCCAGTAAAGAAAGAAGTGTTCCAGTGAAGAAAGAAGTGTTCCAGTAAAGAAAGAAGTGTTCCTGTGAAGAAAGAAGTGTTCCAGCGAGGTTTCCATTGTGTTCCAGCGAGGCTTCCATCAGAGGCCTGGACGATGGAACAAGTGGGTGGAAGCAGGAGGGGAGGTTTTTAAGAAGATAACTGTGTTCAATGTTCAATAGAAGCCTGACAAACATTTTCCGAACTTTCTCAACACAACTCGTCCAGAGAGAGAGGGGAGAGACTCTGTGTGTGTGTGTGTGTGTGTGTGTGTGTGTGTGTGTGTGTGTGTGTGTGTGTGTGTGTGTGTGTGTGTGTGTGTGTGTGTGTGTGTGTGTGTGTGTGTGTGTGTGTGTGTGTGTATCTGCGTACATGTACACGTGTTTTACCTACAATTCATAAAACACTACAGAATCATAAGTCCCATCAATACCATGCAAAAAAAAAAATAAATAAATAAAGCAATTTCATATGGCTTCAAAAAACACATGAATGAAAAATAATAATAATAATAATAACAAAAACAATAATAATAATAAAAATAAAAATAATAATAATAATAATAATAATAATAATCATAATAATAATAATAATCATAATAATAATAATAATAAAAATTCGAAGAGGAAGAGGGATGGACCAGAAGGAACTAAAAAAATGACCATGATCAGGTGGCTCAAGGACGAAGCAATTGAGAGAGAGAGAGAGAGAGAGAGAGAGAGAGAGAGAGAGGCTCAGTGGTAAATAAGTCAGGCGTGTGGAAGGTAAGAGGTTGGCTAAGTGGGAAGGGAGGAAGGATTACGGAATGAGGAGAGAAGGAAGCGAAGGGAGAGAGCAGGGAGGAAAGAAGAGGAAAGGAGGAAAAATGAAGAGGGGGGCAAAAGGAAGGAGAAGAAGGAATGAAGAGAGGAAACAGGGAAGGGAGGAAAGAGGGAGGAAAAAGAGGAAAGGAGGAAGAATGATGAACGAAGGAATGACAAGGGGTAAGGATGACAGAAAAGATGGAAAGAAGCAAGGAGAAGAAAAACGCAAGGAAAAGAGGAGAGAAGGAAAGGATGAACAGAGGGAAAAGAGGAGGAAAAAGGTAAGATTGCACTGGAAAGGATGTATGGAGTAAGGAAAGCAAAAGATGAAAAAAAAAGAAGAAAACGAAGGCTGAGTTTCTGCGTACTGACAACACGTGATATTAAGGTAGAGAGAGAGAGAGAGAGAGAGATGAGAATGAGGATATGGCGTGGAAATTCCCAAACAAACATCCTATATACCCACATCGAGACAAAGGAAAGATAGGACAGAGGTGAAAGATCAAGGTACAAGAAGAAAAAGGGTATATATAAATCATGGCAGCCTACCCACACACACAAACATACTGACCAACACACACACACACACACACACACACACACACACACACACACACACACACACACACACACCTGCATTACCATCCTTCACTCTCTCCCTCTCTCTTATGTATTTATATATCTATCTATCTATCTATCTATCTGTTTGTGTGTCAGTCTACCTACTTATGTCTCTCTGCCTGTCTCTGTTTGATTCATATTCACAAAACAATTGGCCAAGTTTTGTGCGACTTTCCTAATGTGTGTGTGTGTGTGTGTGTGTGTGTGTGTGTGTGTGTGTGTGTGTGTGTGTGTGTGTGTAAATCTTCCTTGCACGCAATTCCATCCCCTGTGTATGTATGCTGTGTTACGTATGTATTTGTGTTTGCAATTCAATGCACGTCATTTTGCCTGTCTGATGTGCTCACCATGTTTGTTGTGTGTGTGTGTGTGTGTGTGTGTGTGTGTGTGTGTGTGTGTGTGTGTGTGTGTGTGTGTGTGTGTGTGTGTGTGTGTGTGTGTGTGTGTGTGTGTGTACAAAATTGCCTCAAAGCATAGCCATTATCCCAGCAATTTCCATGAAGGCCGAGAGAGCTCCTGTGAAACTCATGGCGCTCATCATCATCATCATCATCATCATCATCATCACCCTAATCCTATTTTCCACTTACATCGGCTGGGAGTCATCAGTAAACAGGGACAGAAAGCACAACAGTAAGAGTCCTAGCAACAGACTGCCCGGAAAAATTACACACACATACACACACACACACACACACACACACATCATTCAGACCTTCAAAATTCGCAGCTTCACCTCACACGACAAACGATACACACAGAGCTTCTTCTCACAATTATTTTAGGACAGAGCCAATCCTTCGACTGACAGGTTAAGGGAAACCTAAAAATGGGGTACAACCTTTCTTAGAAGCATCTCTGTACAGTCGCGGAAAATAACTCGACACACGTCTTTTTCTTTTTCACTGGTGGCTAATATTCCTAAGCTTAGAGAGGCTTCCTATATCTGTCTCACATTTCGCCTCTCCTACTTGTCACTATCCTCTGTTGGCTAAGATTCCTAAGGTTTAAGGTAATGGAGTATTGCTATGTTTCTCTGTCTAACATTCACCTTTTCTAATTGTCACTTTCCTCTGCTGACTAATATTTCTAAGGTATGACTATCTAATATTTTGTCTCTTCTCATACTCCTCTACTGGCTAATATTGCTAAGCTGAGAGGCTTGCTATGTTTATATCTACTAGTACACCTCTTCTACTTGTCACTATGCTGGCTAATATTCTTAAGCGGAGGGTGGCTCGATATGTTTTTTTCAGTCTGTTGATGATTATGACATGATGCATCTGGGACAAAAGTGATGGAATAAGGGTGAAGTAGACGCAGTGGAACAGTATACCAATTTTTGTCCCCGACTGTACATACTTCCTGCATCAGTGCTCATGCTCAGTCACTTCTCCTGCTTCCTCCACTCACACACTTCGCATACAGGAAGAAGTAAATTGACATCCAGGAAACACGTAACAATGATGCAAGACAAATTCCTCTCCACTTTGTCTTTTTTCGGTGGCCAAATATGTGTTTCCAGGGAGTGAGGGAGAGAGGAGGATGAGAGACAGAAAGAGAGGGGAGAAGAGGGAGAGAAAAAAGGGGGAGGAGGAAGAGGTGGGGGAAGAGGAAGAGGAGAGGGTGGGAGGGGAGGGAGGATGCTGAAGATGCAAGATGGTGTGTTAGGTCACCTTGGCTCTACGCATCTTTGATCTTCGCCTTACTTAATATCCACCCCCACCACCCTCTCTCTCTCTCTCTCTCTCTCTCTCACTTTCTTTTTTTATCTGTATTTATTTAGCTATGTAATTCTGTCTACCTAATCATCAGTCAATCAGTCTCTCTCTCTCTCTCTCTTTCTTTCTCTCTCTCTCTCTCTCTCTATCTATCTATCTATCTATCTTCCTCCTTTACTTGAACTTAAATGCTGTCAGTGAAAGGAAAAGGCTTCCAGGAAATGTTATAAAAAGCAACACCACAACCATTTTCAACAACAAGCTATACCGTTTTCACTCTAACTTGGCTCAGATTTTCGTCCTCTTGCAGCTTATTTCACGTAGCTCAGTGGCTCTTCTACATGCTTTCCACTGCACCTCTTCGTGACTAGCGCTATATTCGAGTGTTAAATTCTTGTTACAACTCAGCATTAAAGATGAAGAGATGGCAATTTTAGGCCAAGTTAGCGCAAAAGCAAACCATGTCTTTATTTTCAGCTATCGATCTAGTAAATAAAGCGTTTGTATTAAGAACCGAATCCTCGTCGGTTAAGGAAGTTCCCTGACACCTTTTCCTAAGCGATTTATTTTGCTTACGACATCTTGCGATTTCTTCTGTGTTGATAAAATCATTCTAATCCTTGCCGTCCTCTTCTGTGCTACTTAAATAATTCTACTATCGCCATACACTTCATAAATAACGTACAAAACTACTGTATATTAGCCAGCCGCATCCAAAAATAAGTCGGTTAAGGAGAGGTGTTAGGGAGCTTCCTTAACCTATGAGAATACGGATTTATGTCTTGGATACTATATGCAGGGTAGTCTGTAAATAGCGCTGTACTAAAAACCCACGTGGCAGTACCTTTTCTGTGATGCAGGGCGGGTCAGTCTGCTGGTGTGGGCGCGGTTGTGGCAGTGGGAGTAGGATATGAGTAACAGATGCTTGGGAGATATTGATAACACATGAGATATCGCCCATCCTCCTCCTTCCCTTACCCTCCTCCTTCCTTTACCCTCCTCTTCCTTCCTTTACCATCCTCCTTCCCTTACCATCCTCCTTCCTTTACCCTCCTCTTCCTTCCTTTACCATCCTCCTTCCTTTACCCTCCTCTTCCTTCCTTTACCCTCCTCTTCCTTCCTTTACCATCCTCCTCCTTCCTTTATCCTCCTCCTTCCTTTACCATCCTCCTTCCTTTACCATCCTCCTTCCTTTACCCTCCTCTTCCTTCCTTTACCCTCCTCTTCCTTCCTTTACCCTCCTCCTCCTTCCTTTACCCTCCTCTTCCTTCCTTTACCCTCCTCCTCCTTCCTTTACCCTCCTCTTCCTTCCTTTACCATCCTCCTCCTTCCTTTACCCTCCTCTTCCTTCCTTTACCATCCTCCTTCCTTTACCATCCTTCTTCCTTTACCCTCCTCTTCCTTCCTTTACCATCCTTCTTCCTTTACCATCCTCCTCCTTCCTTTACCATCCTCCCTCCTTTACCATCCTTCTTCCTTCCTTTACCATCCTTCTTCCTTCCTTTACCCTCCTCTTCCTTCCTTTACCATCCTTCTTCCTTTACCCTCCTCTTCCTTCCTTTACCATCCTCCTTCCTTTACCATCCTCTTCCTTCCTTTACCATCCTCCTCCTTCCTTTACCATCCTTCTTCCTTTACCCTCCTCTTCCTTCCTTTACCATCCTCCTTCCTTTACCATCCTCCTTCCTTCCTTTACCATCCTCCTTCCTTTACCCTCCTCTTCCTTCCTTTACCATCCTCCTTCCTTTACCATCCTCTTCCTTCCTTTACCATCCTCTTCCTTCCTTTACCATCCTCTTCCTTCCTTTACCATCCTCTTCCTTCCTTTACCATCCTCTTTCTTTACCATCCTCTTCCTTCCTTTACCATCCTCTTCCTTCCTTTACCATCCTCTTCCTTCCTTTACCATCCTCTTCCTTCCTTTACCATCATCCTCCTTCCTTTACCATCCTCTTCCTTCCTTTACCATCCTCCTTCCTTTACCATCCTCCTTCCTTTACCATCCTCTTCCTTCCTTTACCATCCTCCTTCCTTTACCATCCTCTTCCTTCCTTTACCATCCTCTTCCTTCCTTTACCATCCTCCTTCCTTTACCATCCTCTTCCTTCCTTTACCATCCTCTTCCTTCCTTTACCATCCTCCTTCCCTTACCATCCTCTTCCTTCCCTTACCATCCTCCTTCCTTTACCATCCTCCTTCCTTCCTGTACCATCCTCTTCCTTCCTGTACCCTCCTCTTCCTTCCTTTACCATCTTCCTTCCTGTACCATCCTCTTCCTTCCTGTACCATCCTCTTCCTTCCTGTACCATCCTCCTTCCTTCCTGTACCATCATCTTCCTTCCTGTACCATCATCTTCCTTCCTGTACCATCATCTTCCTTCCTGTACCATCATCTTCCTTCCTGTACCATCATCTTCCTTCCTGTACCATCCTCCTTCCTTTACCATCCTCCTTCCTTTACCATCCTCCTTCCCTTACCATCCTCCTTCCTTTACCATCCTTCTTCCTTTACCATCCTCCTTCCCTTACCATCCTCCTTCCTTTACCATCCTCCTTCCTTTACCATCCTCCTTCCTTTACCATCCTCCTTCCTTTACCATCCTCCTTCCTTTACCATCCTCCTTCCTTTACCATCCTTCTTCCTTCACCATCCTTCTTCCTTCACCATCCTCCTTCCTTTACCATCCTTCTTCCCTTACCATCCTCCTTCCTTTACCATCTTCCTTCCTTTACCATCCTCCTTCCTGTACCATCCTCCTTCCTTTACCATCCTCCTCCTTCCTGTACCATCCTCCTTCCTTTACCATCCTCCTTCCTTTACCATCCTCCTCCTTCCTGTACCATCCTCCTTCCTTTACCATCCTCTTCCTTCCTTTACCATCCTCCTTCCTTTACCATCCTCCTCCTTCCTTTACCATCCTCCTTCCCTTACCATCCTCCTTCCTTTACCATCCTCCTTCCTTTACCATCCTCCTTCCTTTCTGTACCATCCTCCTTCCTTCCTGTACCATCCTCCTTCCTTTACCATCCTCCTTCCTTTCTGTACCATCCTCCTTCCTTCCTGTACCATCCTCCTTCCTTCCTGTACCATCCTCTTCCTTCCTGTACCATCCTCCTTCCCTTACCATCCTCCTTCCTGTACCATCTTCTTTCCTGTACCATCCTCCTTCCTGTACCATCCTCCTTTCCTCACAACTTTCCCTCCCAGTCACCAACCACTTCTTGAACACTTCCATGCATCATCACAATAAGGTACCGCATCATCCCTTTATTTTCTTAACTATGACACAGCATTCTTAAAACATGACACAGAGTGGGTACAAAATTCTCTTTCAGGCACCGATAGTTTAATTATATACATTTTTTACTCTTTTAGAAACTACATACCCTTTTTTAACGCTTCGAAAAAAGTTGTCACTATAATTTTATGCGAATTTTTTAAAAAAGTATCACACGAGAAAATACAGAGGGTATGATTATAAAATACAGGTGGTCATTAAAAAGGAAAAAGAGAATTGAAGAAAAAATGGTAATGAAATAAAATAATTTATCAATCCATCTACAGCCAGACGCCATAATCCCGTGGGGTGGCCGTTTGTTTCTGAGTACAGGGAGGGGCACTAACCCTCCGCCAACCCACTTGTTGACACATGGAGAACACCTACGGGTTGGTTATATGGTCACCACCCAGCGTTGTAAATGCTTTCCTGGCTTACAGGAAACCATTAGGCTTGTCACTCAATGTAAAGCCACCTGAAAAGGAAAGACGGTAAGAAAAAGTGACAGGAGGATGGGAGGAATAAAAGGAGAGGAAGGCAGACACAGAAAAAGAATAAAGGTGAAGGAAGAAGTAGCGCACTACACCAAGTGAGTGGATGATGGTCGCCACCACCTACCACCAATTAATAGAACAGTAAGGAAGAAATTAATAATGCTCAATGAACTGGAGGAACTGAAAGCAGATTTACAAAGTGAAATGAGAAAAAAAAACATAAAAATAATTAAGTGATATGTCAATAAATCGCGCACACACACACACACACACACACACACACACACACACACACACACACACACACACACACACACACAGGAGAAGCCCAGGCTGCCCCTTGAGGATGTGAGGCTATGCATGAGGAGGGACTCTGCTCCAAGCCATATCTCTCTCTCTCTCTCTCTCTCTCTCTCTCTCTCTCTCTCTCTCTCTCTCTCTCTCTCTCTCTCTCTCACAGATAGATAAACCAAGTGATCGACAGATAGACACAGACAGGGACTTATACCCAGGACCATCAAGGAACAATAAACGTCAAGATAACACGAGTAAATATATCACGCTTGGGTAATTCCCTTGTCATCAGGCTTCATTAATATGCAAATGGACAAAATCGAGAAAAATTACAGTCTTCTCACCTGGCACTTAAATTCCCAGCATCAAAAAAAACTATACTGAGACACTATTACGATTATTTATAGTGTCTTCCAAATCCTTAAGGTCCTCGATAAGATATAAGGTTAGAGTGTGAGCAGATGATCTTCCTCGTCGCTTCCCATTTCTGTGTCCTTGGAATGTAAATACTGATCGAGGATTTGTGCTTTTCTGTTCATTAGGAATTTAAAAAAAATGTGCGTGTATGGATAAGGTTTGTTTTACAACGAGACTGTCTTTACTAACACTATTTTCGGACAGTCCTGTGAAATTTCCACCTGGTTCTTCGATCCTCGGTCCTACAAGGTGCTATTTCACTCTTCTTTCTTTTTCCTGTACGGGGAGAGAGAGATGAAGATAAAATGAAATTGAGAGAGAGAGAGAGTATAGGGAGGAGATGGCGAGGAAATGAAACTGAGAGAAAGAGAGAGAGTCTTCTACCTTTTCTTTAACCCGCCCCGTCCCGACCACTTTTTGACCACTGGTACCCCCCAATCCTGACCATTTTTTGACCATTCTTTTTTTTGCTAAAACTTTCGCTTTTGGTGAAAAACATCGAAAATTCATAGAGAAATCGCTCACCTGAGGTTTAAAATACTCATTACAGGTAGGAGTGCCTTCTTACCTTACTGGGTTTTCTATCAGGCTGGCACCAAAGAAAACGAGTTCTATGGGAGGATAACTATTTCACACCACTCATAAACGGTATTTATTTATTTACTGTTACGAATTTATATGTAGTACAAGAGTATATTGGTTTTCAAGCAGTAATATAGGCATTATAAGCATTGTTTCACTCACTAATACCTGACCTTTTTTTGCCACATTACCTGATCATCATTTCTAACTGTTTCTTCCTCTAATGCTATGTAAAGTTTGTCCTCCACATTGTCATTGATTGGGGAATCACTCTGGCCCTGAATTTCGTACCGTGGCATGACATGGCTATACTGGCCAGGTCACTGATAACAGGTGAATTGCTGAGAAAAGGGCATGCAGGGGGGGGAGGAGGTCATGCTGGGTAAGGCATTGTCTCTGCCTGGCATCTTGTTGAGGAAGGTGTCCCGTGTATACGTACCAAAAATGACTCGCGAAAATTGAAAATTGTGGAAATTATGAACCTTGCAATTGCAGGACGTTGAAGTACGTTCTCGGGATTAGCTGTGACAAAACGTGAGGACGTGGAAGTACGTCCTCGGGATGGCGCGGGTTAATCTTCTACATCTGTGCCTTAGGTGTATTATAGGTTTTACTACTACTTTTGAAGGCGGACAGGAACGCAAGGTCTGCATATCTATTTAACTTCAAGATCATTCCCACTCGAGGACTCAGTTATACCCTCCATTAACCCTTTCAGTACGAGAGCATCCTTGAGGTAAAAAAAAATCGTCTGGAGGAAGTGTGAAGGGAAAAAAAAAAGAAAAGAAGGCCTGATACTGAATGGGTTAAATAAAAAAACTAAATTATCCTTACTCACACAGGTACAGACAATTCACCATCCGGTCCTTCATTTCCCCATCAGAAGCGAAGGGGGCCGGGGCTAGGCTGTTTCGTTCAGATATTAAAGGCCAGTGACTACAGCATGTTCACTCTAACTTGGCCTAAAATTGCCATCTCGCCATCTTCACTGTCGAGCTGTAACACTGGCTTAACACTGATATATAATCCTAGTCACAAAGAAGTTCCATAGAAAGGATACAGAGCCATTGCATTATCTTTTTCTGCCAATAAGGTACATAAATAAACTGCAAAAGGACAAAACTCTGGGCCAAGTTAAGGTAAAATGAGTATAGCCGTTTACCAATTAACAGCATTACCTTAAGTAATAAAACCCAACCACTCCTCGCAGGTAAGAATTATGGGACACACCTGGTTGGAGCACCGTAACCCTCTAGGCCACCAGGTGTTCATCCGGTTATATGGTTACTACCCAGCGCAGCAAATGGGATCCTGGGCTAATAGAAACCATATGGCCTCTCAAAAAAGCGGACAGAAAATGAATGCAGTATATACTACATCAAGCGAGTGGATGGTAGTGCCCCCTTATCCAATATTGTTTCCTCCGGAGCGCAAAAGAAAGACGATTGATGACAGCCCATGCTCTTGGCAATATTCTCTCTCTCTCTCTCTCCCTCTCTCTCTCTCTCTCTCTCTCTCTCTCTCTCTCTCTACCTGTCTATCTATCTATTAACCTATTTATACATTCTCT